>NW_028296888.1:132500-214865 GCF_055471065.1 Atractosteus spatula
CCACTTACGTGCCCACCCTTGCTCTCATCTTTCCCAATACCCTCTACTGCAACTAATCCCGTCCTCATGCCTTTCCTCCCCCCCCCGGCCCCTGCGGACCCCAAGGGTGGAAAGTTCTCCTCATTTAATTCCACTTCTGGCACCCTCTCTGCAGGTAAAAAGCCCCACTGAACACCCGGCAACGGTACATCGATGTACCCTTCCTTCTCCCATTCTCTTTTATATTGTGTCACACAGTCTGCAAACTCTCTCTCCACGTCGCTGTCTGTAAGCTCCCCGGTATGCCTTCTTCCCTCTTCGGTACTGCTACTTCTTCCTGTCACACCTGCCGTTGTAACTGCTCCTCTCCCCTCCTCTGCCCGCACGCTCCTCTCCATTTGTACGGTTTCCGTACCTGCCTCCCTAATCTCTCCATCTCTGGATACCACCCCTTCCTCGTTTTTCCCTTTTTCCTTTTCAACATTCTCGCCCGCACCCCCCACACATCCTTCAACTTCCATACTGTCCACAACATCTCCTTCCAACATCTCCACTTGCACACCGTCCTTCAGCGCCTCCACGTGTTTACCCTTAACTCCCACAGTGCCCCCTCCCACACCCTCCTTATCTAAGTCCCTAACCACACTAGCCTCCTTACCCGTACTCGTCTTCCCTACATCCTCTACCACCGGTGTCGTGACTTGTGCACCCTCCTTCACCTCCACCACAAGCTCACAAATGCCCCTCACCACCCTCTCATCCCCACCCTTCTTGTCTGATTCCTTGACAACACTGCCCCCTACTGTTTCCTCTACACCTGACTCTTCATTCAATTTACTCTCTTCCCCCATACCATTAACATCTACTCCTATTCCTCCCTCTTCGTTTCCCCTCAATCCCCCCCCACACTCTCCTTCACACATCCTCCCCACCTCCTCCACTTGCACACAGTTCATGTTATTCAACACTCCTGTCCCGTCAGCTACCCTTTCCTTTTCGTCTAACCTATCCTGTTCAGCCCTAACCCTCCTTCTCCCCACACAGTTTTTATATGCATGGCCTATATCCCCACATGAGAAACATCGGACCTCTTTCTTGCAATCCTTCGTCACATGTCCCTGTTCCTTACACCGACTACACACCACCATCCCACATTTTGCAGCATAGTGACCTAAAACCCCACATTTCCTACATGCAAGGGGCTGCCCTGGATAAACCAGGTATCCCCTCTCTGTCCCGATCTCAAAAAACGCAGGGGGATGCAACACCCCCCCCTCTTCCGCACCCCCAAACCGTAACCTCATCCAATAAACCCGCTTGCCCGTCCAAACCCCCTCAGAATCTCGTTCCCTCTCCCCCTTCCCCTGCAACAACACAAAATTATTCAAAAAAACATCAATGTCCTCTTCTGGAACAAATGGATCAAAAACAAAAACCGTCATCTTCCGTAACCCTCCAGCAAACATAGGACTTGCACGGAAAAGGCTCAACGGAGCCTCTCCCTTTCTCTCTGAAATCCTCTTCCATAAGTCAAAACAAAGTTCACTCGAAATCAAAGTTAACTCAAAAATCCCCCGATCGCAGTAATCCTGTAAACATAAAATGTCCGACAGCTGCACATCCAGAACCCTTTTCAAAACAAAAGTCTTGAACTTATCTCTAGTCCAAGTCTTGGGTTCTCCTCGGTCCCGCAAGGTGAAACGGATGGAATCCTTCCGCTGCTCCTTCCTCGCCCAAGGATGACCCGCCTCCATCTCCAGCCACCGATCCGAACCGCACTTCCAAGTCACAGGAACGCTCCGCCACCGTCTCCAGTTCGCATCCACTGGCCAGCAATTCCGCTCGTCGCCTCCGCCGCCTCGGTCCTCCAAACTCCAGCCCAACACTCCGCCGCTCCAGCCAATCCTTCTCCTGTTGCGTCGCTCCTTCCAGTCCTCCCGCCGCCTTCCCGACCCTCTGACTAAGACCTTGGAATTGCGGGCTTGCCGGCTTAAACCTTGATCTTAGCCAAAAGGCCGAGAAGCGATGCCCGACGCCGGCCTTGGGCGGGCGCGCGGGCGTCCGGCTGGCGCGCAGCGGCGCAGGCCGACGCCTCTGGAGCCCGGTCCGCACGCGGCTGCCGGCCGCCCGGACTCCGCTCTCCCCCTCTCTTGCCTGCCTGCTTGCTCGCCTGCCTGCCCGCCAGTCCCGGGCGGGGGCCCTGCTCTTTGATCTCCTGTCAACGGCCCGACAACGACCGCAGCCGCGGGGGGCGCCAGCCGGCCGGCCTCCTTAGCTTAGGCCCCTCCCACCAGCAGCAGCCGTGCCGAGTGAGCTGCAAGCGAAAGCGGACCGTCGGCACCTGCGGGCAGAGGCAAGGGGCAGCGCTCTCTCGGGAGGGACGGGGACACACACACACCTGCCTGCCTGCCGAAAAAAAGAAAGAAAAGGTGTATATACTAAGTTTTTTGGAGGGAAAACGGCCGGCTGTCGAAAGGGGCCCGCCTGCAAGGACGGGGACACACACACACACACACACACACACACACACACACACACACACACACACACACACACACACAAGCCACGCCTGCCTCCCTGGAAAAAGGAGGAAAAAACTAAGTTTTTTGGAGGGAAAACGCACGGGAGCCGAAAAGGGGGCCGGCCTGCTTGCCGAGAGAGTCGAGGCGCGGGAAAGTGCACGGAGGGAGCACGGGAACGGGGAGGGGGAGAGAGAGAGACACAGAGACACACAGATGGACGAGAGACGAGACCGGAGAGGAAGGAGCTCCGGTCCACCTCGCTTGCTTGCTAGCTACGTCTGTCTTTTCACCGCTGAGAGAAGGTAGTGCACCGTTCCCGGAGGCGCTGCAATACCGGGCCGATGCGTGGAGAGGACGGAGCAAGCTCCTGATCCAGCTCCCTGTTCCAAAAATCCGTTTAATATGTGGTCCCCCGATGGGGGACGTATCAGATATTAAACTGATAAGAACAGATACTACACTTGATCTTAGCCAAAAGGCCGAGAAGCGATGCCCGACGCCGGCCTTGGGCGGGCGCGCGGGCGTCCGGCTGGCGCGCAGCGGCGCAGGCCGACGCCTCTGGAGCCCGGTCCGCACGCGGCTGCCGGCCGCCCGGACTCCGCTCTCCCCCTCTCTTGCCTGCCTGCTTGCTCGCCTGCCTGCCCGCCAGTCCCGGGCGGGGGCCCTGCTCTTTGATCTCCTGTCAACGGCCCGACAACGACCGCAGCCGCGGGGGGCGCCAGCCGGCCGGCCTCCTTAGCTTAGGCCCCTCCCACCAGCAGCAGCCGTGCCGAGTGAGCTGCAAGCGAAAGCGGACCGTCGGCACCTGCGGGCAGAGGCAAGGGGCAGCGCTCTCTCGGGAGGGACGGGGACACACACACACCTGCCTGCCTGCCGAAAAAAAGAAAGAAAAGGTGTATATACTAAGTTTTTTGGAGGGAAAACGGCCGGCTGTCGAAAGGGGCCCGCCTGCAAGGACGGGGACACACACACACACACACACACACACACACACACACACACACACACACACACACACACACAAGCCACGCCTGCCTCCCTGGAAAAAGGAGGAAAAAACTAAGTTTTTTGGAGGGAAAACGCACGGGAGCCGAAAAGGGGGCCGGCCTGCTTGCCGAGAGAGTCGAGGCGCGGGAAAGTGCACGGAGGGAGCACGGGAACGGGGAGGGGGAGAGAGAGAGACACAGAGACACACAGATGGACGAGAGACGAGACCGGAGAGGAAGGAGCTCCGGTCCACCTCGCTTGCTTGCTAGCTACGTCTGTCTTTTCACCGCTGAGAGAAGGTAGTGCACCGTTCCCGGAGGCGCTGCAATACCGGGCCGATGCGTGGAGAGGACGGAGCAAGCTCCTGATCCAGCTCCCTGTTCCAAAAATCCGTTTAATATGTGGTCCCCCGATGGGGGACGTATCAGATATTAAACTGATAAGAACAGATACTACACTTGATCTTAGCCAAAAGGCCGAGAAGCGATGCCCGACGCCGGCCTTGGGCGGGCGCGCGGGCGTCCGGCTGGCGCGCAGCGGCGCAGGCCGACGCCTCTGGAGCCCGGTCCGCACGCGGCTGCCGGCCGCCCGGACTCCGCTCTCCCCCTCTCTTGCCTGCCTGCTTGCTCGCCTGCCTGCCCGCCAGTCCCGGGCGGGGGCCCTGCTCTTTGATCTCCTGTCAACGGCCCGACAACGACCGCAGCCGCGGGGGGCGCCAGCCGGCCGGCCTCCTTAGCTTAGGCCCCTCCCACCAGCAGCAGCCGTGCCGAGTGAGCTGCAAGCGAAAGCGGACCGTCGGCACCTGCGGGCAGAGGCAAGGGGCAGCGCTCTCTCGGGAGGGACGGGGACACACACACACCTGCCTGCCTGCCGAAAAAAAGAAAGAAAAGGTGTATATACTAAGTTTTTTGGAGGGAAAACGGCCGGCTGTCGAAAGGGGCCCGCCTGCAAGGACGGGGACACACACACACACACACACACACACACACACACACACACACACACACACACACACACACACACAAGCCACGCCTGCCTCCCTGGAAAAAGGAGGAAAAAACTAAGTTTTTTGGAGGGAAAACGCACGGGAGCCGAAAAGGGGGCCGGCCTGCTTGCCGAGAGAGTCGAGGCGCGGGAAAGTGCACGGAGGGAGCACGGGAACGGGGAGGGGGAGAGAGAGAGACACAGAGACACACAGATGGACGAGAGACGAGACCGGAGAGGAAGGAGCTCCGGTCCACCTCGCTTGCTTGCTAGCTACGTCTGTCTTTTCACCGCTGAGAGAAGGTAGTGCACCGTTCCCGGAGGCGCTGCAATACCGGGCCGATGCGTGGAGAGGACGGAGCAAGCTCCTGATCCAGCTCCCTGTTCCAAAAATCCGTTTAATATGTGGTCCCCCGATGGGGGACGTATCAGATATTAAACTGATAAGAACAGATACTACACTTGATCTTAGCCAAAAGGCCGAGAAGCGATGCCCGACGCCGGCCTTGGGCGGGCGCGCGGGCGTCCGGCTGGCGCGCAGCGGCGCAGGCCGACGCCTCTGGAGCCCGGTCCGCACGCGGCTGCCGGCCGCCCGGACTCCGCTCTCCCCCTCTCTTGCCTGCCTGCTTGCTCGCCTGCCTGCCCGCCAGTCCCGGGCGGGGGCCCTGCTCTTTGATCTCCTGTCAACGGCCCGACAACGACCGCAGCCGCGGGGGGCGCCAGCCGGCCGGCCTCCTTAGCTTAGGCCCCTCCCACCAGCAGCAGCCGTGCCGAGTGAGCTGCAAGCGAAAGCGGACCGTCGGCACCTGCGGGCAGAGGCAAGGGGCAGCGCTCTCTCGGGAGGGACGGGGACACACACACACCTGCCTGCCTGCCGAAAAAAAGAAAGAAAAGGTGTATATACTAAGTTTTTTGGAGGGAAAACGGCCGGCTGTCGAAAGGGGCCCGCCTGCAAGGACGGGGACACACACACACACACACACACACACACACACACACACACACACACACACACACACACACACAAGCCACGCCTGCCTCCCTGGAAAAAGGAGGAAAAAACTAAGTTTTTTGGAGGGAAAACGCACGGGAGCCGAAAAGGGGGCCGGCCTGCTTGCCGAGAGAGTCGAGGCGCGGGAAAGTGCACGGAGGGAGCACGGGAACGGGGAGGGGGAGAGAGAGAGACACAGAGACACACAGATGGACGAGAGACGAGACCGGAGAGGAAGGAGCTCCGGTCCACCTCGCTTGCTTGCTAGCTACGTCTGTCTTTTCACCGCTGAGAGAAGGTAGTGCACCGTTCCCGGAGGCGCTGCAATACCGGGCCGATGCGTGGAGAGGACGGAGCAAGCTCCTGATCCAGCTCCCTGTTCCAAAAATCCGTTTAATATGTGGTCCCCCGATGGGGGACGTATCAGATATTAAACTGATAAGAACAGATACTACACTTGATCTTAGCCAAAAGGCCGAGAAGCGATGCCCGACGCCGGCCTTGGGCGGGCGCGCGGGCGTCCGGCTGGCGCGCAGCGGCGCAGGCCGACGCCTCTGGAGCCCGGTCCGCACGCGGCTGCCGGCCGCCCGGACTCCGCTCTCCCCCTCTCTTGCCTGCCTGCTTGCTCGCCTGCCTGCCCGCCAGTCCCGGGCGGGGGCCCTGCTCTTTGATCTCCTGTCAACGGCCCGACAACGACCGCAGCCGCGGGGGGCGCCAGCCGGCCGGCCTCCTTAGCTTAGGCCCCTCCCACCAGCAGCAGCCGTGCCGAGTGAGCTGCAAGCGAAAGCGGACCGTCGGCACCTGCGGGCAGAGGCAAGGGGCAGCGCTCTCTCGGGAGGGACGGGGACACACACACACCTGCCTGCCTGCCGAAAAAAAGAAAGAAAAGGTGTATATACTAAGTTTTTTGGAGGGAAAACGGCCGGCTGTCGAAAGGGGCCCGCCTGCAAGGACGGGGACACACACACACACACACACACACACACACACACACACACACACACACACACACACACACACACACAAGCCACGCCTGCCTCCCTGGAAAAAGGAGGAAAAAACTAAGTTTTTTGGAGGGAAAACGCACGGGAGCCGAAAAGGGGGCCGGCCTGCTTGCCGAGAGAGTCGAGGCGCGGGAAAGTGCACGGAGGGAGCACGGGAACGGGGAGGGGGAGAGAGAGAGACACAGAGACACACAGATGGACGAGAGACGAGACCGGAGAGGAAGGAGCTCCGGTCCACCTCGCTTGCTTGCTAGCTACGTCTGTCTTTTCACCGCTGAGAGAAGGTAGTGCACCGTTCCCGGAGGCGCTGCAATACCGGGCCGATGCGTGGAGAGGACGGAGCAAGCTCCTGATCCAGCTCCCTGTTCCAAAAATCCGTTTAATATGTGGTCCCCCGATGGGGGACGTATCAGATATTAAACTGATAAGAACAGATACTACACTTGATCTTAGCCAAAAGGCCGAGAAGCGATGCCCGACGCCGGCCTTGGGCGGGCGCGCGGGCGTCCGGCTGGCGCGCAGCGGCGCAGGCCGACGCCTCTGGAGCCCGGTCCGCACGCGGCTGCCGGCCGCCCGGACTCCGCTCTCCCCCTCTCTTGCCTGCCTGCTTGCTCGCCTGCCTGCCCGCCAGTCCCGGGCGGGGGCCCTGCTCTTTGATCTCCTGTCAACGGCCCGACAACGACCGCAGCCGCGGGGGGCGCCAGCCGGCCGGCCTCCTTAGCTTAGGCCCCTCCCACCAGCAGCAGCCGTGCCGAGTGAGCTGCAAGCGAAAGCGGACCGTCGGCACCTGCGGGCAGAGGCAAGGGGCAGCGCTCTCTCGGGAGGGACGGGGACACACACACACCTGCCTGCCTGCCGAAAAAAAGAAAGAAAAGGTGTATATACTAAGTTTTTTGGAGGGAAAACGGCCGGCTGTCGAAAGGGGCCCGCCTGCAAGGACGGGGACACACACACACACACACACACACACACACACACACACACACACACACACACACACACACACACACAAGCCACGCCTGCCTCCCTGGAAAAAGGAGGAAAAAACTAAGTTTTTTGGAGGGAAAACGCACGGGAGCCGAAAAGGGGGCCGGCCTGCTTGCCGAGAGAGTCGAGGCGCGGGAAAGTGCACGGAGGGAGCACGGGAACGGGGAGGGGGAGAGAGAGAGACACAGAGACACACAGATGGACGAGAGACGAGACCGGAGAGGAAGGAGCTCCGGTCCACCTCGCTTGCTTGCTAGCTACGTCTGTCTTTTCACCGCTGAGAGAAGGTAGTGCACCGTTCCCGGAGGCGCTGCAATACCGGGCCGATGCGTGGAGAGGACGGAGCAAGCTCCTGATCCAGCTCCCTGTTCCAAAAATCCGTTTAATATGTGGTCCCCCGATGGGGGACGTATCAGATATTAAACTGATAAGAACAGATACTACACTTGATCTTAGCCAAAAGGCCGAGAAGCGATGCCCGACGCCGGCCTTGGGCGGGCGCGCGGGCGTCCGGCTGGCGCGCAGCGGCGCAGGCCGACGCCTCTGGAGCCCGGTCCGCACGCGGCTGCCGGCCGCCCGGACTCCGCTCTCCCCCTCTCTTGCCTGCCTGCTTGCTCGCCTGCCTGCCCGCCAGTCCCGGGCGGGGGCCCTGCTCTTTGATCTCCTGTCAACGGCCCGACAACGACCGCAGCCGCGGGGGGCGCCAGCCGGCCGGCCTCCTTAGCTTAGGCCCCTCCCACCAGCAGCAGCCGTGCCGAGTGAGCTGCAAGCGAAAGCGGACCGTCGGCACCTGCGGGCAGAGGCAAGGGGCAGCGCTCTCTCGGGAGGGACGGGGACACACACACACCTGCCTGCCTGCCGAAAAAAAGAAAGAAAAGGTGTATATACTAAGTTTTTTGGAGGGAAAACGGCCGGCTGTCGAAAGGGGCCCGCCTGCAAGGACGGGGACACACACACACACACACACACACACACACACACACACACACACACACACACACACACACAAGCCACGCCTGCCTCCCTGGAAAAAGGAGGAAAAAACTAAGTTTTTAGAGAGTCGAGGCGCGGGAAAGTGCACGGAGGGAGCACGGGAACGGGGAGGGGGAGAGAGAGAGACACAGAGACACACAGATGGACGAGAGACGAGACCGGAGAGGAAGGAGCTCCGGTCCACCTCGCTTGCTTGCTAGCTACGTCTGTCTTTTCACCGCTGAGAGAAGGTAGTGCACCGTTCCCGGAGGCGCTGCAATACCGGGCCGATGCGTGGAGAGGACGGAGCAAGCTCCTGATCCAGCTCCCTGTTCCAAAAATCCGTTTAATATGTGGTCCCCCGATGGGGGACGTATCAGATATTAAACTGATAAGAACAGATACTACACTTGATCTTAGCCAAAAGGCCGAGAAGCGATGCCCGACGCCGGCCTTGGGCGGGCGCGCGGGCGTCCGGCTGGCGCGCAGCGGCGCAGGCCGACGCCTCTGGAGCCCGGTCCGCACGCGGCTGCCGGCCGCCCGGACTCCGCTCTCCCCCTCTCTTGCCTGCCTGCTTGCTCGCCTGCCTGCCCGCCAGTCCCGGGCGGGGGCCCTGCTCTTTGATCTCCTGTCAACGGCCCGACAACGACCGCAGCCGCGGGGGGCGCCAGCCGGCCGGCCTCCTTAGCTTAGGCCCCTCCCACCAGCAGCAGCCGTGCCGAGTGAGCTGCAAGCGAAAGCGGACCGTCGGCACCTGCGGGCAGAGGCAAGGGGCAGCGCTCTCTCGGGAGGGACGGGGACACACACACACCTGCCTGCCTGCCGAAAAAAAGAAAGAAAAGGTGTATATACTAAGTTTTTTGGAGGGAAAACGGCCGGCTGTCGAAAGGGGCCCGCCTGCAAGGACGGGGACACACACACACACACACACACACACACACACACACACACACACACACACACACAAGCCACGCCTGCCTCCCTGGAAAAAGGAGGAAAAAACTAAGTTTTTTGGAGGGAAAACGCACGGGAGCCGAAAAGGGGGCCGGCCTGCTTGCCGAGAGAGTCGAGGCGCGGGAAAGTGCACGGAGGGAGCACGGGAACGGGGAGGGGGAGAGAGAGAGACACAGAGACACACAGATGGACGAGAGACGAGACCGGAGAGGAAGGAGCTCCGGTCCACCTCGCTTGCTTGCTAGCTACGTCTGTCTTTTCACCGCTGAGAGAAGGTAGTGCACCGTTCCCGGAGGCGCTGCAATACCGGGCCGATGCGTGGAGAGGACGGAGCAAGCTCCTGATCCAGCTCCCTGTTCCAAAAATCCGTTTAATATGTGGTCCCCCGATGGGGGACGTATCAGATATTAAACTGATAAGAACAGATACTACACTTGATCTTAGCCAAAAGGCCGAGAAGCGATGCCCGACGCCGGCCTTGGGCGGGCGCGCGGGCGTCCGGCTGGCGCGCAGCGGCGCAGGCCGACGCCTCTGGAGCCCGGTCCGCACGCGGCTGCCGGCCGCCCGGACTCCGCTCTCCCCCTCTCTTGCCTGCCTGCTTGCTCGCCTGCCTGCCCGCCAGTCCCGGGCGGGGGCCCTGCTCTTTGATCTCCTGTCAACGGCCCGACAACGACCGCAGCCGCGGGGGGCGCCAGCCGGCCGGCCTCCTTAGCTTAGGCCCCTCCCACCAGCAGCAGCCGTGCCGAGTGAGCTGCAAGCGAAAGCGGACCGTCGGCACCTGCGGGCAGAGGCAAGGGGCAGCGCTCTCTCGGGAGGGACGGGGACACACACACACCTGCCTGCCTGCCGAAAAAAAGAAAGAAAAGGTGTATATACTAAGTTTTTTGGAGGGAAAACGGCCGGCTGTCGAAAGGGGCCCGCCTGCAAGGACGGGGACACACACACACACACACACACACACACACACACACACACACACACACACACAAGCCACGCCTGCCTCCCTGGAAAAAGGAGGAAAAAACTAAGTTTTTTGGAGGGAAAACGCACGGGAGCCGAAAAGGGGGCCGGCCTGCTTGCCGAGAGAGTCGAGGCGCGGGAAAGTGCACGGAGGGAGCACGGGAACGGGGAGGGGGAGAGAGAGAGACACAGAGACACACAGATGGACGAGAGACGAGACCGGAGAGGAAGGAGCTCCGGTCCACCTCGCTTGCTTGCTAGCTACGTCTGTCTTTTCACCGCTGAGAGAAGGTAGTGCACCGTTCCCGGAGGCGCTGCAATACCGGGCCGATGCGTGGAGAGGACGGAGCAAGCTCCTGATCCAGCTCCCTGTTCCAAAAATCCGTTTAATATGTGGTCCCCCGATGGGGGACGTATCAGATATTAAACTGATAAGAACAGATACTACACTTGATCTTAGCCAAAAGGCCGAGAAGCGATGCCCGACGCCGGCCTTGGGCGGGCGCGCGGGCGTCCGGCTGGCGCGCAGCGGCGCAGGCCGACGCCTCTGGAGCCCGGTCCGCACGCGGCTGCCGGCCGCCCGGACTCCGCTCTCCCCCTCTCTTGCCTGCCTGCTTGCTCGCCTGCCTGCCCGCCAGTCCCGGGCGGGGGCCCTGCTCTTTGATCTCCTGTCAACGGCCCGACAACGACCGCAGCCGCGGGGGGCGCCAGCCGGCCGGCCTCCTTAGCTTAGGCCCCTCCCACCAGCAGCAGCCGTGCCGAGTGAGCTGCAAGCGAAAGCGGACCGTCGGCACCTGCGGGCAGAGGCAAGGGGCAGCGCTCTCTCGGGAGGGACGGGGACACACACACACCTGCCTGCCTGCCGAAAAAAAGAAAGAAAAGGTGTATATACTAAGTTTTTTGGAGGGAAAACGGCCGGCTGTCGAAAGGGGCCCGCCTGCAAGGACGGGGCACACACACACACACACACACACACACACACACACACACACACACACACACACAAGCCACGCCTGCCTCCCTGGAAAAAGGAGGAAAAAACTAAGTTTTTTGGAGGGAAAACGCACGGGAGCCGAAAAGGGGGCCGGCCTGCTTGCCGAGAGAGTCGAGGCGCGGGAAAGTGCACGGAGGGAGCACGGGAACGGGGAGGGGGAGAGAGAGAGACACAGAGACACACAGATGGACGAGAGACGAGACCGGAGAGGAAGGAGCTCCGGTCCACCTCGCTTGCTTGCTAGCTACGTCTGTCTTTTCACCGCTGAGAGAAGGTAGTGCACCGTTCCCGGAGGCGCTGCAATACCGGGCCGATGCGTGGAGAGGACGGAGCAAGCTCCTGATCCAGCTCCCTGTTCCAAAAATCCGTTTAATATGTGGTCCCCCGATGGGGGACGTATCAGATATTAAACTGATAAGAACAGATACTACACTTGATCTTAGCCAAAAGGCCGAGAAGCGATGCCCGACGCCGGCCTTGGGCGGGCGCGCGGGCGTCCGGCTGGCGCGCAGCGGCGCAGGCCGACGCCTCTGGAGCCCGGTCCGCACGCGGCTGCCGGCCGCCCGGACTCCGCTCTCCCCCTCTCTTGCCTGCCTGCTTGCTCGCCTGCCTGCCCGCCAGTCCCGGGCGGGGGCCCTGCTCTTTGATCTCCTGTCAACGGCCCGACAACGACCGCAGCCGCGGGGGGCGCCAGCCGGCCGGCCTCCTTAGCTTAGGCCCCTCCCACCAGCAGCAGCCGTGCCGAGTGAGCTGCAAGCGAAAGCGGACCGTCGGCACCTGCGGGCAGAGGCAAGGGGCAGCGCTCTCTCGGGAGGGACGGGGACACACACACACCTGCCTGCCTGCCGAAAAAAAGAAAGAAAAGGTGTATATACTAAGTTTTTTGGAGGGAAAACGGCCGGCTGTCGAAAGGGGCCCGCCTGCAAGGACGGGGACACACACACACACACACACACACACACACACACACACACACACACACACACAAGCCACGCCTGCCTCCCTGGAAAAAGGAGGAAAAAACTAAGTTTTTTGGAGGGAAAACGCACGGGAGCCGAAAAGGGGGCCGGCCTGCTTGCCGAGAGAGTCGAGGCGCGGGAAAGTGCACGGAGGGAGCACGGGAACGGGGAGGGGGAGAGAGAGAGACACAGAGACACACAGATGGACGAGAGACGAGACCGGAGAGGAAGGAGCTCCGGTCCACCTCGCTTGCTTGCTAGCTACGTCTGTCTTTTCACCGCTGAGAGAAGGTAGTGCACCGTTCCCGGAGGCGCTGCAATACCGGGCCGATGCGTGGAGAGGACGGAGCAAGCTCCTGATCCAGCTCCCTGTTCCAAAAATCCGTTTAATATGTGGTCCCCCGATGGGGGACGTATCAGATATTAAACTGATAAGAACAGATACTACACTTGATCTTAGCCAAAAGGCCGAGAAGCGATGCCCGACGCCGGCCTTGGGCGGGCGCGCGGGCGTCCGGCTGGCGCGCAGCGGCGCAGGCCGACGCCTCTGGAGCCCGGTCCGCACGCGGCTGCCGGCCGCCCGGACTCCGCTCTCCCCCTCTCTTGCCTGCCTGCTTGCTCGCCTGCCTGCCCGCCAGTCCCGGGCGGGGGCCCTGCTCTTTGATCTCCTGTCAACGGCCCGACAACGACCGCAGCCGCGGGGGGCGCCAGCCGGCCGGCCTCCTTAGCTTAGGCCCCTCCCACCAGCAGCAGCCGTGCCGAGTGAGCTGCAAGCGAAAGCGGACCGTCGGCACCTGCGGGCAGAGGCAAGGGGCAGCGCTCTCTCGGGAGGGACGGGGACACACACACACCTGCCTGCCTGCCGAAAAAAAGAAAGAAAAGGTGTATATACTAAGTTTTTTGGAGGGAAAACGGCCGGCTGTCGAAAGGGGCCCGCCTGCAAGGACGGGGACACACACACACACACACACACACACACACACACACACACACACACACACACAAGCCACGCCTGCCTCCCTGGAAAAAGGAGGAAAAAACTAAGTTTTTTGGAGGGAAAACGCACGGGAGCCGAAAAGGGGGCCGGCCTGCTTGCCGAGAGAGTCGAGGCGCGGGAAAGTGCACGGAGGGAGCACGGGAACGGGGAGGGGGAGAGAGAGAGACACAGAGACACACAGATGGACGAGAGACGAGACCGGAGAGGAAGGAGCTCCGGTCCACCTCGCTTGCTTGCTAGCTACGTCTGTCTTTTCACCGCTGAGAGAAGGTAGTGCACCGTTCCCGGAGGCGCTGCAATACCGGGCCGATGCGTGGAGAGGACGGAGCAAGCTCCTGATCCAGCTCCCTGTTCCAAAAATCCGTTTAATATGTGGTCCCCCGATGGGGGACGTATCAGATATTAAACTGATAAGAACAGATACTACACTTGATCTTAGCCAAAAGGCCGAGAAGCGATGCCCGACGCCGGCCTTGGGCGGGCGCGCGGGCGTCCGGCTGGCGCGCAGCGGCGCAGGCCGACGCCTCTGGAGCCCGGTCCGCACGCGGCTGCCGGCCGCCCGGACTCCGCTCTCCCCCTCTCTTGCCTGCCTGCTTGCTCGCCTGCCTGCCCGCCAGTCCCGGGCGGGGGCCCTGCTCTTTGATCTCCTGTCAACGGCCCGACAACGACCGCAGCCGCGGGGGGCGCCAGCCGGCCGGCCTCCTTAGCTTAGGCCCCTCCCACCAGCAGCAGCCGTGCCGAGTGAGCTGCAAGCGAAAGCGGACCGTCGGCACCTGCGGGCAGAGGCAAGGGGCAGCGCTCTCTCGGGAGGGACGGGGACACACACACACCTGCCTGCCTGCCGAAAAAAAGAAAGAAAAGGTGTATATACTAAGTTTTTTGGAGGGAAAACGGCCGGCTGTCGAAAGGGGCCCGCCTGCAAGGACGGGGACACACACACACACACACACACACACACACACACACACACACACACACACACAAGCCACGCCTGCCTCCCTGGAAAAAGGAGGAAAAAACTAAGTTTTTTGGAGGGAAAACGCACGGGAGCCGAAAAGGGGGCCGGCCTGCTTGCCGAGAGAGTCGAGGCGCGGGAAAGTGCACGGAGGGAGCACGGGAACGGGGAGGGGGAGAGAGAGAGACACAGAGACACACAGATGGACGAGAGACGAGACCGGAGAGGAAGGAGCTCCGGTCCACCTCGCTTGCTTGCTAGCTACGTCTGTCTTTTCACCGCTGAGAGAAGGTAGTGCACCGTTCCCGGAGGCGCTGCAATACCGGGCCGATGCGTGGAGAGGACGGAGCAAGCTCCTGATCCAGCTCCCTGTTCCAAAAATCCGTTTAATATGTGGTCCCCCGATGGGGGACGTATCAGATATTAAACTGATAAGAACAGATACTACACTTGATCTTAGCCAAAAGGCCGAGAAGCGATGCCCGACGCCGGCCTTGGGCGGGCGCGCGGGCGTCCGGCTGGCGCGCAGCGGCGCAGGCCGACGCCTCTGGAGCCCGGTCCGCACGCGGCTGCCGGCCGCCCGGACTCCGCTCTCCCCCTCTCTTGCCTGCCTGCTTGCTCGCCTGCCTGCCCGCCAGTCCCGGGCGGGGGCCCTGCTCTTTGATCTCCTGTCAACGGCCCGACAACGACCGCAGCCGCGGGGGGCGCCAGCCGGCCGGCCTCCTTAGCTTAGGCCCCTCCCACCAGCAGCAGCCGTGCCGAGTGAGCTGCAAGCGAAAGCGGACCGTCGGCACCTGCGGGCAGAGGCAAGGGGCAGCGCTCTCTCGGGAGGGACGGGGACACACACACACCTGCCTGCCTGCCGAAAAAAAGAAAGAAAAGGTGTATATACTAAGTTTTTTGGAGGGAAAACGGCCGGCTGTCGAAAGGGGCCCGCCTGCAAGGACGGGGACAAAAAGAAAGAAAAGGTGTATATACTAAGTTTTTTGGAGGGAAAACGGCCGGCTGTCGAAAGGGGCCCGCCTGCAAGGACGGGGACACACACACACACACACACACACACACACACACACACACACACACACACACACACACACACAAGCCACGCCTGCCTCCCTGGAAAAAGGAGGAAAAAACTAAGTTTTTTGGAGGGAAAACGCACGGGAGCCGAAAAGGGGGCCGGCCTGCTTGCCGAGAGAGTCGAGGCGCGGGAAAGTGCACGGAGGGAGCACGGGAACGGGGAGGGGGAGAGAGAGAGACACAGAGACACACAGATGGACGAGAGACGAGACCGGAGAGGAAGGAGCTCCGGTCCACCTCGCTTGCTTGCTAGCTACGTCTGTCTTTTCACCGCTGAGAGAAGGTAGTGCACCGTTCCCGGAGGCGCTGCAATACCGGGCCGATGCGTGGAGAGGACGGAGCAAGCTCCTGATCCAGCTCCCTGTTCCAAAAATCCGTTTAATATGTGGTCCCCCGATGGGGGACGTATCAGATATTAAACTGATAAGAACAGATTTTTTTATATATTTTTATTAGAAAAAAGTACGTTAACAAATCATAAAACAGTCCCACACCAACACCCCCCTAATGTCCCGTGCACAAATCCTTCCAGCGCTCTTTTGCTGCAGCAAACCCCCATCTGTGAATGTCCCACTGGACCCTCCTGGCCACCTCCTCCTTCACCCTCCGCAGGATCCCAAAAGCAGGCTTCTCCACGCCGTGCTTCACCAGGTCTGTCCGGGCATCCCAGATGAAGGCCTTGACCAGGCTGACCAGTAGCCACAGCAGGAACTTCCGGTTCCGGCCCCGGATGCCGGCGATCCCTTTCAGGACGGACGCTTGCGTGATGGGGGAATCGGGGCTTACCTGTGCAAAGAGGGTCCCGCACGATCTCCACACCCTCTGGGCGAAGGCACACTCCCAGAAGACGTGACCCACCGTCTCTTCGCCCGCGCAGCCGTGTCGCGGGCACAGGCTCTGTCTGGAGAGCCCGTGCGCATGCATGACGGCCCTGACCGTCAGCCGACCCCACACGCAGAGCCAGTTCAGGTCCTTCAGCTTGTTATCCAGCCCCTCCGGCTGGACCCGCTGCCAGATGATCCGGGACACACCCGGGATCGCCGGCCGTTCTTCCGCCTTCACCATCCTGTACATGGTCCTGTGATTCAAACAGTTCGTCCCTTCCTTGATCCCCGGGTGTGCCCGCAGCCACCGCACTGCGTGGCGGTAGTGCAGCGGGAGCCGCTCTGCTTTGGGGGTCGTGTTGGTCCAGACCGTCAGGTGCCGCATGCTCGCCGCCAGCCAGAGACTGACAAACCGGCTGCACAGGTGGGCCGGGTTGTCGTGCAGGACCGTGCACAGGCTCGCTATGAAGGCGCAGTCCAACTTCGCCGGGAAGTCCAAGATCCCCCGACCCCCATCGGCCAGGGGTCTGTACATATCACACCTCTTCACCCGTTCGTAGGTGTGACCCCAGACGAAGTTGAAGATGCTCCTCACCAGATCTCTCCGCTTCCGGACCGGCAGGGGGTACACTACCGCCAGGTGGAGAAGCAGAGGCAGGACTTCCGCCTTCAGTACCAGCGCCTTCCCGATCCAGGTTAGCGATCGTTGCTGCCACAGGCCTAGCTTCCGGTTGACTTTCCGGAACCCGGCCTCCCAGTTGACACCTCCAGGATCTGTGGAGTGAAAGCTCACCCCCAGGATCTTCAGCGGCCCAGTCGTCCGTGACAGACCGCCAAAGTCCCGCGGCTCGCTCGGCCAGGTCCCGAAGACCTTCACTAAGCTCTTGGCCCTGTTCAGTCGGGCGCCGGTACCTCTTGAGAAATCCTCGACAATGCTGAGCGCCCTCCCCAGGCCGCCTTCAGAGCCCAGGAAGAGCGTGACGTCGTCTGCATATGCCGCGATCTTCGCCATCTGCCCTCCTCCACCTGGCACCAGGATCCCATCCACTCCCGGATCCCTCCTGAGCTGGTCCAGGAGGATCTCTAGGAAAAGCACATACAGCAGGGGCGAGAGAGGACAGCCCTGTCGCACACCACACCGCACTGGAATATGCCCGCCCAACGCTCCGTTGACGCATACCCGGGATGCCACCCCGTTGTACAAGGTCCGGACCCACCTGACAAACCCGTCCGGCAGACCCTTCCTCTTCAGGAGTGCCCACAGAATCTCGTGATGGACCCGGTCAAAGGCCTTGGTCTGGTCGAGGCTCACCAGCAGGAGCGGCAGGCCTCTATCTTCCACCCACGCGACGACGTCGCGGATCAGCTGCAGGGTCCAGCTGATCTTGCGGCCTGCCACACCACACGTCTGGTCAGCCTGCACCAAGGCCGGCATCACTGTTCTCAGGCGGCCGCCCAGCACCCTGGCCAAGATCTTATAGTCAGTGCACAGGAGCTGGATTGGCCGCCAATTCCCCAGGTCTGCCTTGTCACCTCCCTTATGGACGAGGGAGATGACACCGATCTTCATGGTGGCACCGAGCCCATCACGGTCCAGCACCTCGTTGAATACCTGCACCAAGAGCGGCTCCAGCTGGTCAAAAAAGGTGAGGTAAAACTCGGTCGGTAGACCGTCTATGCCAGGGACAGTGCCCTTCTTCATCCCCATCAGGGCAGATCGGATCTCTGCCCCTGACACTGCCCCGCCCAGAGCAGCGGGGTCGTCTACCGCCGGCTCCACTCCGTCCAGGAGCCTGCTCCTGATACCGGTGTCGGTCTCCTTCTCATCAAACAGGGTGCTGTAATATTCTGTGGCACACTCCAACATCCCGGGTATGGAAGTGGCTACAGACCCGTCCGTCCTCCGAACGCCGTCAAAGAAGCCTCGCTCTTGTTGCCTCCTCACGGCGCCGAAGAACTGGGACGAGCAGCTTTCGTCATTCTCCCTCCAGACTCCACGGAGCCTGAAAAGAAAGTCCTTAGCCCACTGCAGCCACTTACCCCTAAGCAGGCTCTTGATGTGGGCGATCTTCTCCCCCTCGTAAGCGCCCCCTTGGTTCAGCTGCGCATACAGTGCCTCGAGCTCCTCCTGGAGCTTGGTGCACTGGCGGGCCTCCAAACTGCGGCGGATCCTGCAGTACTTCTTCGTCACCACCGCGATGGTGCGCTTGCAGGACTCCCACCAGTGCACCGCCGAACTGAAGGCGTCCCTCCTCTCCGCACATGCCCTCAGCACTGTAGCGATCTTCCTCTGGTATCTCGCCTCCTGCAGGACTTGCCTGTTCAGCTTCCAGTATCCGGCCTGGAAACGAGGGTCCTCAACACCAAAGGAAACCGTCAGCATGTGATGGTCGGAAAACCAAGTAGGGGTCGCTTGCCTGCTTAGGGTCGTCCAGTTCGCCGAAGTGAAGACATAATCCAGCCGCCTGAAGGTCCCCCTTCCGTTGTCCCAGGTGTGATGTGCGACATTCTGAAATCCGTCCCGCAGGCCAAAATCTGCAATCAGAGACCGCAACCCATGGGCACCCTCACCTTGTGAGTCCCCCAGGTCGATGTTAAAATCCCCGCCGATGATCAGCTCTCTGTTTGTGTACAGCAGGGGCTCCAGATCTTTCAGGAAGGAGCCCTGCTGCCGCCGGTCCGCCGGGACATACACACCGATCAGCCGGGTCCGCACCCCGTGCCGGGTCCCGTCGACCACCAGCAGGCGCCCGGGGACCACAGAGCTGACCACCTGTGCCGCAAACCCTGGGGAACCACACAGGATGCCCACGCCAGAGGAGTTCACCCCCCCAACGCTCCACCACGAGGGCCCCTTTGTCCACTCCTTCTGGTAAGCGAGCACATCGTCGTGGTCTTTCAGATGGGTCTCCTGCAAAAAGCAAATATCCAAAAGCCTTTGGGACAAATATCGGAAAACTCCAGCTCGTTTCTCCCGGTTCCGCAGACCCCTCACATTAGCCGTGGCCACTGTGAAGGTCATGGCTGCTCCGGGGGGCTGTCACTCTCCATACCGTCGCTGGAGCTAGAGCTGGGTGGATGCTCTGCCCCTGCTGCACTGACCGAACTGTCGGTGTCTGTCCCCTCGATGTAGGTGACCGAAGGGACTGGGCTCACGCCCACCTCCATGTCAAAGACGGGGTCGGGCCCGGGATCAAGAACAAATCCGGGGCTGGGACCGAGGCCGGGGTCGGGGCCCCGGTCAGGGTGGGGGTCGGGGTCGGGGTCGGGGGGAGGGGGGTCGGGAGAGGGGTTGGGGCTGGAGCCCGGGGCAGGGTCAGGCCGGCGCGAGTACTCGCGGTCCGGGGTGTCGACCTGGCACGTCACCACAGGGCTCCCCTCACCTGAAAGGCACTGCGCCACAGAGAAGGGGCCCCGTGCCATGACTCTGTCTCCCTGCCCAGGGGGGAGGGAGCCTGCGGTGTCCCCCAGCTCCTGGCCGTCCTGCGTTGACGCTGGCGCTGCCCCCTCCTCCATCTCCTCCTGGTCTGCCATCGCCTCCCGGTCTGCCATCACCTCCTGCTCTGGCGCCGTCACCAAAGCTGCTACCGTCTCCGGGACGAGCTCCGCCTCCCCGTAGTACTCCCTGGATGTCTTCTTCTTCTTGTCGCCCGTCTCCATCTGTCCCTTGCCAGCCTGCGACCGCTTCCTAGGCTTCTTCCTCAACACGGGCATGTGGTGCATCTCCTCCTCCTCCTCACCTGCCCCCCGCGCTGCGGTTGGTCCTGCGTCTGCTCGGGCGGGGGGGGCCTTCACCACATCCGCCCAGCTCCCGACCACCCCGTCTTCGGCCCGAGATGGTCCCTCCTGCGGGTCGTCGCCGTCCTCCTCATGCTGCCTCCCCTTCCCCTTCCCCTTCCCCTTCCGTCTCGGCCGCACCACCACCGTCCATCCGGCATCCTTCCCGGCTCCCCCAGGGACCGCTCCACCACCATCCTGATGTTCGTCCTCGGTGTCCCCAGCCTCACTGCCGTCCGACTCCGTTTCTCCCACCGCCAGGCCGGATCCGTCATGGACAGCTCTGGCATACTCGGCGTTCCTAAGGAGGCAGTTGCGATACAAATGGCCAGTGTTGCCACACAAGGAACACTCTTTAACGGGGCAGTTCCGGGCCTGATGACCCCGCCGGTGGCACTTCCCACACTCCGCCGCGTTACACTCGGCCTCCCGGTGCCCGGACTCCCGACACTTCCGACAGAACGGCGGCTGGTTCCCGTAGAACAAGTACCCCCTACCTGGACCAATGGCGAAAGTGGCAGGCGGGTGGGCGAAACCATCCTTACTTCTGTCGTCTGGCCTCAGCTCAACGTGATACTGCCTCTTCCCGGTCCAGACCTTGTAGGGGTCCATGATGATACGAGGGGGGTCCAACACGTCGACGTAACGACGGAGGAAGGTCGTGACGTCACTATCGGGAACAAAGGGGTCAAACATGTGCAGAATCACTGACCTTTCATTGTTGCTCTGGAGCCCCAGACACACGTAATTCTCCAGCCTGCCACTTTCCTTAGCCTTCATGATCTTCTCGGAAGCGCCACGATGTCCTTTCTCCTCCACGAACGAGAGATCCATATAGCGCTGCGCCCGATTCCCCTGCAAGCACTTGATATCCGCCACGTCCAAACCCAGGATCCCAAAAAGGATCTCCTCTTCGAAGACGTCCCTCCCCGGCATCTCTCCATCCGGCTTCCAGATGAAGCGGATGGTCTTCCGGATCTTGGGACCCTCCTCAGCCGTCCTCGCCGCCCCGGGATCCGCAGCCATCGTTCCGCAGCCTTTGCGGCTGCCGAAGCAGCCTTCTCACCAAAACCGAAGTCTTCTGGTGTCCAAGCGTCCAATCCAGGAAACGAAAATCCGAAGCGCAGTCCAGGCCAATCCAAAGTCCAAATCCGGCAAATCCAGCAGCGTAGTCTCCTCCAGGCGGTGTCCTCTCCGGTCTTCTCTCCCCGGTCTTTTGGTGTTACCTCAGCCGCGGGCCTGCCACGTACTAAGGATCGCAGCCAAAAGGCCGAGAAGCGATGCCCGACGCCGGCCTTGGGCGGGCGCGCGGGCGTCCGGCTGGCGCGCAGCGGCGCAGGCCGACGCCTCTGGAGCCCGGTCCGCACGCGGCTGCCGGCCGCCCGGACTCCGCTCTCCCCCTCTCTTGCCTGCCTGCTTGCTCGCCTGCCTGCCCGCCAGTCCCGGGCGGGGGCCCTGCTCTTTGATCTCCTGTCAACGGCCCGACAACGACCGCAGCCGCGGGGGGCGCCAGCCGGCCGGCCTCCTTAGCTTAGGCCCCTCCCACCAGCAGCAGCCGTGCCGAGTGAGCTGCAAGCGAAAGCGGACCGTCGGCACCTGCGGGCAGAGGCAAGGGGCAGCGCTCTCTCGGGAGGGACGGGGACACACACACACCTGCCTGCCTGCCGAAAAAAAGAAAGAAAAGGTGTATATACTAAGTTTTTTGGAGGGAAAACGGCCGGCTGTCGAAAGGGGCCCGCCTGCAAGGACGGGGACACACACACACACACACACACACACACACACACACACACACACACACACACACACACACACACAAGCCACGCCTGCCTCCCTGGAAAAAGGAGGAAAAAACTAAGTTTTTTGGAGGGAAAACGCACGGGAGCCGAAAAGGGGGCCGGCCTGCTTGCCGAGAGAGTCGAGGCGCGGGAAAGTGCACGGAGGGAGCACGGGAACGGGGAGGGGGAGAGAGAGAGACACAGAGACACACAGATGGACGAGAGACGAGACCGGAGAGGAAGGAGCTCCGGTCCACCTCGCTTGCTTGCTAGCTACGTCTGTCTTTTCACCGCTGAGAGAAGGTAGTGCACCGTTCCCGGAGGCGCTGCAATACCGGGCCGATGCGTGGAGAGGACGGAGCAAGCTCCTGATCCAGCTCCCTGTTCCAAAAATCCGTTTAATATGTGGTCCCCCGATGGGGGACGTATCAGATATTAAACTGATAAGAACAGATACTACACTTGATCTTAGCCAAAAGGCCGAGAAGCGATGCCCGACGCCGGCCTTGGGCGGGCGCGCGGGCGTCCGGCTGGCGCGCAGCGGCGCAGGCCGACGCCTCTGGAGCCCGGTCCGCACGCGGCTGCCGGCCGCCCGGACTCCGCTCTCCCCCTCTCTTGCCTGCCTGCTTGCTCGCCTGCCTGCCCGCCAGTCCCGGGCGGGGGCCCTGCTCTTTGATCTCCTGTCAACGGCCCGACAACGACCGCAGCCGCGGGGGGCGCCAGCCGGCCGGCCTCCTTAGCTTAGGCCCCTCCCACCAGCAGCAGCCGTGCCGAGTGAGCTGCAAGCGAAAGCGGACCGTCGGCACCTGCGGGCAGAGGCAAGGGGCAGCGCTCTCTCGGGAGGGACGGGGACACACACACACCTGCCTGCCTGCCGAAAAAAAGAAAGAAAAGGTGTATATACTAAGTTTTTTGGAGGGAAAACGGCCGGCTGTCGAAAGGGGCCCGCCTGCAAGGACGGGGACACACACACACACACACACACACACACACACACACACACACACACACACACACACACACAAGCCACGCCTGCCTCCCTGGAAAAAGGAGGAAAAAACTAAGTTTTTTGGAGGGAAAACGCACGGGAGCCGAAAAGGGGGCCGGCCTGCTTGCCGAGAGAGTCGAGGCGCGGGAAAGTGCACGGAGGGAGCACGGGAACGGGGAGGGGGAGAGAGAGAGACACAGAGACACACAGATGGACGAGAGACGAGACCGGAGAGGAAGGAGCTCCGGTCCACCTCGCTTGCTTGCTAGCTACGTCTGTCTTTTCACCGCTGAGAGAAGGTAGTGCACCGTTCCCGGAGGCGCTGCAATACCGGGCCGATGCGTGGAGAGGACGGAGCAAGCTCCTGATCCAGCTCCCTGTTCCAAAAATCCGTTTAATATGTGGTCCCCCGATGGGGGACGTATCAGATATTAAACTGATAAGAACAGATACTACACTTGATCTTAGCCAAAAGGCCGAGAAGCGATGCCCGACGCCGGCCTTGGGCGGGCGCGCGGGCGTCCGGCTGGCGCGCAGCGGCGCAGGCCGACGCCTCTGGAGCCCGGTCCGCACGCGGCTGCCGGCCGCCCGGACTCCGCTCTCCCCCTCTCTTGCCTGCCTGCTTGCTCGCCTGCCTGCCCGCCAGTCCCGGGCGGGGGCCCTGCTCTTTGATCTCCTGTCAACGGCCCGACAACGACCGCAGCCGCGGGGGGCGCCAGCCGGCCGGCCTCCTTAGCTTAGGCCCCTCCCACCAGCAGCAGCCGTGCCGAGTGAGCTGCAAGCGAAAGCGGACCGTCGGCACCTGCGGGCAGAGGCAAGGGGCAGCGCTCTCTCGGGAGGGACGGGGACACACACACACCTGCCTGCCTGCCGAAAAAAAGAAAGAAAAGGTGTATATACTAAGTTTTTTGGAGGGAAAACGGCCGGCTGTCGAAAGGGGCCCGCCTGCAAGGACGGGGACACACACACACACACACACACACACACACACACACACACACACACACACACACACACACACACACAAGCCACGCCTGCCTCCCTGGAAAAAGGAGGAAAAAACTAAGTTTTTTGGAGGGAAAACGCACGGGAGCCGAAAAGGGGGCCGGCCTGCTTGCCGAGAGAGTCGAGGCGCGGGAAAGTGCACGGAGGGAGCACGGGAACGGGGAGGGGGAGAGAGAGAGACACAGAGACACACAGATGGACGAGAGACGAGACCGGAGAGGAAGGAGCTCCGGTCCACCTCGCTTGCTTGCTAGCTACGTCTGTCTTTTCACCGCTGAGAGAAGGTAGTGCACCGTTCCCGGAGGCGCTGCAATACCGGGCCGATGCGTGGAGAGGACGGAGCAAGCTCCTGATCCAGCTCCCTGTTCCAAAAATCCGTTTAATATGTGGTCCCCCGATGGGGGACGTATCAGATATTAAACTGATAAGAACAGATTTTTTTTTTTTTTTTTTTTTTTATTAGAAAAATACAAAAGATACAATACAATACATCAAAAACACTGTTACCTACAACTCAAACCAGCCTAACGATTCCCCAAAAAAACTAAACCCTTCCACCGTTCTTTCGCTGCTGCAAATCCCCACCGTGATATATCCCACTTTACCCTTCTCCCAATATCGTGCTGGACTTTCCAGATTATTATGTCTGATGTATCCCCCTTCCCGTGCTCTACTAAATCTTTCCGTGAGACCCAAAAAACCATTTAACTAAGCTAATGACAAGCCACAAGAGGAACTCACGGTTCCACTTACGTGGTCCCGGAATTCCTTTTATTACAGTCTGGCTTGTCAGGTTGAAGCTCACCCACACTCTCGCCAGCAACCACTCACTCCGCTCCCATACCTTCTGTGCGAAATTGCACCCCCAGAAAACGTGCATGACTGTCTCAGCCTCCGAGCAGTCCGGGCGCGGGCACCGGTTTTGTCTCGAAAGGCCATGACTATGCAGTGTTTCCCGGACCGGCATGCGATTCCACCTGGCCAGCCAATTGAGGTCTTTTAGCCTGTTGTCAAGGCCAGCAGGCTGGATTTGCCGCCAGCCTTCTTCCGAGACCCCAACCACGGCCGGGCTGGTCTTTGCGACCACTGTCCTGTATAAGGCCTTGTGGTCCAAAGACGCCTGCCCTTCCCTGGCTGCAGGGTGTTTCTTCAGCCACTTTACCGCGTGCTTGTAGTGCGGGGGCAGCCTTTCGGCCTTGGGCGTCCGGTTGGACCAGACCACGAGATGCCTCATCATTACAGATAACCACAGCTTCACGTAATATACGCACAGGTGGTCGGGGTCCTCATGGAGGATCTTACACAGGCCGGACACAAACAGGGTGTCCAGTTTGGCCGGCAAATCTGGAACGGCCCTTCCCCCTTCCTCTACCGGTCTACACATGTGCGCTCGGGCGATGTACTCGTAGCCCGCGCCCCAGATGAACTGGAAGACTGCTCTAACGAGATCCCTCCTCATGCAGGCAGGCAAGGGGAACACCCCGGCCAGGTGCACTAGCAAAGGCAGGATGTCCACCTTAATTACCAGGACCTTCCCCGTGTGGGAAAGTGTCCTGTCCTGCCACATGCCCAGCCTCTGATTTACCCGTCGTAACTTGTCTTCCCAATTCAGTCTGGCGGAATCGCCCGAGTGAAATCGGATGCCCAAGATCTTTAATGGGCCCGGCTCCAGGGGAAGGCCCGCGACCTCATCTCTCCTGTCCTTCCACTTGCCAAAATACTTGATGGCACACTTGTCCCTGTTTAAACAGGACCCGGTGCCGGCTGAGAGGTCCTCCATCAGCTCAAGTACTCGGTACATACTCCTTTCGGACGTGAGAAACAGAGAGATGTCGTCGGCATACGCCGCGACTTTTACCTGCTCACCCCCACTGCCTGGGACTACCACGCCCTCAATCAGGGGGTCCTGGCGAATTGCAAGGAGGAGGGGCTCGGTGTACAGGACGTACAGAAGGGGAGACAGTGGGCAACCCTGCCTCACCCCCCGACCGACCGGCACACCCGCTCCCAGCCTCCCATTTATGCACACTCGAGACACAGCCCCGTTGTACAAAGTCCTAATCCACCTGATGAAGACGTGGCTCACGCCCAGCCGAGCCAGCACCTCCCAGAGAAAGGCATGATGGACTCTATCGAAGGCCTTACTCTGGTCTAGGCTGACCAGCATGAGCTCTAGGTTCCGGTCTTCCACCCAGGCTACCGTATCTCTGATGAGGTGAAGGTTCCAAGCTATTTTCCGGCCCTCTACACTACAGGTCTGGTCCTTACAGACTAGATCTGGCATAACCTTCCTCAGCCTCCTCCCCAGCACTCTTGCCAAGATCTTATAATCGGTGCAGAGCAACTGGATCGGCCTCCAGTTTTCCAGATCCGTCTTATCACCCTTTTTGAAGATAAGAGACATCACTCCTACCTTCATGGATGTTCCCATTTCTCCGACCCGCAGTATTTCTCCGAAGACCTCCATGAGCATAGGCTGTAGAATATCCCACAAGGCAACATAGAAGTCTATGGGCAGGCCGTCGACGCCGGGGGCGGTTCCCCTGCGCAGCCCGGCCATTGCTTCCTTCACTTCCGCGGCCGTCAGATCCTCGTCCAGGCTCAGGGGAACCATGGCTCGCCCATCTAGGCCCGCCAGCCACCTCTCCCAACGGCCCGTGTCCACGGGTTTTTCCGCAAACAAGGACCTATAAAACTCCGAGGCGCACTCCTCCATCTCTAGCCCATCCTGCGTTACTGAGCCGTCTGCCCTGCGTAGCGCCTCGAAGCTGGTCCTTGCCTGCCGCGCACGGACCGCGCCAAAGAAGTGGGACGAGCACTTCTCTTGCTTTTCTATTAGTTCACCCTTGAGCCTGAACAGGAAATCCCTGGCTCGCGAGGACCAGATCTCGCTCAAAGCGTGCCGAATTTCCGTGGCTTTTACTGCGTCAAAGGAACCACCCTCATTAAACGCCACGTATAGGGCTTCTAACTTTTTTTGCAAGTTAGCTAGCATCACCTTGCCCACAGACCTCCTGTGCCTGCAGTAGCTCACGGAGGCCCTGGCGATGGCCTTTTTACAGGCCTCCCACCAGAGGACCGCCGTTGGAAACCTCCACCGTTTCCTCTGGAAGCTGCGCAGCAGGTCTGCTATCTGAGTTAGATATTTCTCCTCAGACAAGACCTGAGTGTTCAGCTTCCAGTGCTGAACTCTGGGTCGGAAACCATCAGAGATCACAGTAGCCGACAGTAGGAGGTGGTCAGAAAACCACACTGGAACCACCTGCCTGACCCGGGTCACCCCCTTTAGGGTGGTGAATACGTAATCTAACCTTCGGAATAACCCACGCCCGTTGCTCCAGGTGTAAGCTTTGGAGGCCAGGCCGGAACTCTCAAAACAGTCATGCAGTTTGAACTGTCGTACGATCTCACGCAGGCCGCGCACTCCAGAGCCACTCGCATCCCCGAGATCGATGTTAAAATCTCCTCCCATCAACACCACCCTATTTGAATAGAGGAGTGGCTCCAACTCTCTCAAGAAGGCCCCCTGGAGGCGCCTATCGGCTGGCGCATATACACCAATCACACGCACACGCATACACTCCCACACACCATCCACTACCAAAAGCCTCCCAGGAATCACTGAAACAACCTCGCTAGGCGAGAAATTAGGAGTCCCGCAGAGGATTCCCACCCCTGAGGAATGGAGACCCCCCACGCTCCACCAAGAGTCCCCAGTACGCCAGTCCTTCTTGAACTCAGACACATCTCTCTCCGATCCGAGGTGGGCTTCTTGCAGGAAGCAGAAAGAGAAGCGCCTCTCGGCCAGAAACTCAAAGACACTGAGACGCTTGATTTTATCTCTGAGTCCCCTGGCGTTGATGGAGCAGAGGGTGCACTCCACCGCGGGGGGGGGGGGGGTTCCCATCTCTCTCGCTCAGAGGGGCTGCCTTCAGTATACTGGATGCTTGAAGCTTTCCAGGACATCCTCCGGCCCATCTCCACTTGGCGACGCCACGTCGCTAATAGATGTGATTGGAGAGAAGGTCGGAGGAGAGTTCTCCCCCGGGCCCGTTACCCCACTGGGAGGCAGTGAGGCGTCAGAGTCCGGGTCGGGGGATCTCTCAGGCTGCAGGCAAGGATCCAGGCCAATCGCCACGTCCCCGGGCGCTGCGTCCCCAGGGCGTGCGACAGAGTCGGGGGTGGTCGCTGACCCCCCGTCTTCACCGGTAGGCTGGGGGGGTTCTCTCACCTCCTCTACCCCTTCTTCTACCGGGCTTGGGTCTTTTGGAGGGCCGCTGTCCTCCACTTCAGCTGAGCTTCCCACCGACTCCGCCTCAGCATCTGAGTCTTCCTCCATTTCCTGACTCTCGTCTAGGTCCGAGACTCCTTCCTTTTGGGACTGCACCTCAGAATCGGTGAGGTCGTCGTCCGCCATTCCGGCCTCGTCTTCCGACGGGATGTCGATCTCTTTTTGTTTTTTCTCCACCACCCCTGGACTATCCTCATCGGAGGCGATTCTCTCCCTCTTCTTCTTCTTTTTTCCCCTCCTTCCTTGTACCGGCATCCAGGCGGGTCCTGCGGGGTCCTCTTCGCTGGCTTCCTTATTCGCCCCCTCCTCCGCCAGGACTTCAAAGAGGTTCTGCATGACCGGTGGGGAACCCTGGTGCTCCGGAACCAAGTCCTGCGGCAGAGCATTGCTGTCAGCCTCCTGGGGGCCAGGGCCTTCATTCAGGTAGGTGTCGTCGCCGTCCCGCCTCCTTATCCTCGCCGATGGCCCGGCCTGATCCGCTCCTCTGTCTGCGACGACGGACGCGAAGGTCTTGATTTTCTTGGGACAAGCCCTGTACATGTGGCCTTGCTCCCCACATAGGTTGCACACCATGGCCTCACGGCAGGATGCTGCAACATGCCCGACCTGACCGCAGCGTCTACAAAGTTGTTCTGTGCAGTCCCCCACTAGATGACCTCCTTGACCACATTTCCGACAAGTTTTAGGCTGGCCGGAATAGCTCAGATATCCCCTATTTGGCCCGATGTAAAAGGAGGCTGGAGGGTGAAGCACCCCCCCAGGGGAGGTCCTGCTAGGCCGGAACCTCGCCATGAACCGTCTCTTAAAGGTCCAAATATCTTCCTCGTCCAAGACCTTCTTCCCCTCTCCTTGGATATCGAGGTACCGTCTCAGAAAGATGGCTATATCTGCCTCGGGCACATGGGGGTTGAACATATGCACAATTACAGGTCTCAGTTCCCGTGCAAACAGAGGTTCAACAATAAATTTTGCAAGAGGGTCAGTTTCCTTCAAGTCATTAGCTTTATTCCACACCCTCTGACACTCGTAATCCGTAGTTAGGGTGACATCGTAGGTATTCTTAACTTGAAAGTCCTGAACTCCAAGAATATTAATCTTCTTAATGTCTAGCACATCAAACAAGATCTTCCTCTCAAACTGACTTCTCACCATCCATTCCCCCGCATCTTCTTTCCTCTTTAGGACAAAGCGCACCGTGCACCTCATCTGTCCCTCACGGGACAGAGGGTGCACGGCCGCTGAAAAGGAAGCCCACTCACCCACCGCCGTCATCTGGGAGCCCCACCTTCACCCCCTGGGCTCAACCCAGGGCGATTCCAGTGGTGGCTCGTGAACCGGTCGCCGCGGTCTTCTCCCGATGACTCCTTCCAGGTAGGTAGTGCCTTCTTGAGGGGTCCTCCCGTGTCGATTCCGCCTTCTCTCCTCTGCCGCCCTTCTCGTCTCCTTTGGAAATCGTCCGGCCGCGGTCAGGCCACGCGCCTTCTGATCTTGGCCAAAAGGCCGAGAAGCGATGCCCGACGCCGGCCTTGGGCGGGCGCGCGGGCGTCCGGCTGGCGCGCAGCGGCGCAGGCCGACGCCTCTGGAGCCCGGTCCGCACGCGGCTGCCGGCCGCCCGGACTCCGCTCTCCCCCTCTCTTGCCTGCCTGCTTGCTCGCCTGCCTGCCCGCCAGTCCCGGGCGGGGGCCCTGCTCTTTGATCTCCTGTCAACGGCCCGACAACGACCGCAGCCGCGGGGGGCGCCAGCCGGCCGGCCTCCTTAGCTTAGGCCCCTCCCACCAGCAGCAGCCGTGCCGAGTGAGCTGCAAGCGAAAGCGGACCGTCGGCACCTGCGGGCAGAGGCAAGGGGCAGCGCTCTCTCGGGAGGGACGGGGACACACACACACCTGCCTGCCTGCCGAAAAAAAGAAAGAAAAGGTGTATATACTAAGTTTTTTGGAGGGAAAACGGCCGGCTGTCGAAAGGGGCCCGCCTGCAAGGACGGGGACACACACACACACACACACACACACACACACACACACACACACACACACACACACACACACAAGCCACGCCTGCCTCCCTGGAAAAAGGAGGAAAAAACTAAGTTTTTTGGAGGGAAAACGCACGGGAGCCGAAAAGGGGGCCGGCCTGCTTGCCGAGAGAGTCGAGGCGCGGGAAAGTGCACGGAGGGAGCACGGGAACGGGGAGGGGGAGAGAGAGAGACACAGAGACACACAGATGGACGAGAGACGAGACCGGAGAGGAAGGAGCTCCGGTCCACCTCGCTTGCTTGCTAGCTACGTCTGTCTTTTCACCGCTGAGAGAAGGTAGTGCACCGTTCCCGGAGGCGCTGCAATACCGGGCCGATGCGTGGAGAGGACGGAGCAAGCTCCTGATCCAGCTCCCTGTTCCAAAAATCCGTTTAATATGTGGTCCCCCGATGGGGGACGTATCAGATATTAAACTGATAAGAACAGATTTTTTTTTTTTTTTTTTTTATTAGAAACGTATAAAACATACAAAACAGCAAAAAATACCCATCACACAAAAAAATCAACCCACATGTTACTCAAAAAAACACAGAAAACCACCTACAAAAACCCGACCCTCTGAACCCCAACACAAAATACAATTTCCCTAACCCCGCCTCCAATGCAAATCAAGACCCACCCCCACATCTGAAAAAAACAAAACATTCACCAAAACCATATCGACTTTTACCATACAAAACCTAATAATCACCCCAACGAAAAAAGCCCCTTCCACCTCTCCTTGGCTGCCGCAAATCCCCACCTCAAAATATCCCATTTTACCCGACATGCTATATCATGCTTAACTTTATAAACGACAGCAGCCGGTGCTCCACTGACCCCATGCTCAGTGAGGTCTTTACGTGATGCCCACAAATGAAATTTCACCCAACTGATCACCAACCACAACAAAAAATTGATCCCCCATCTCCGAGTCTTAGGGATTCCCCGCAGTATAACTGGTCTGGACAACACAAAATCTGGTTTCACCTGCGTTAACAGGCCCCCACACTGGTCCCATACCCTCTGTGCAAATCCACAATCCCATAAAACGTGTGCGATGGACTCAGTGTCTTGACAGGCAGCGCGTGGGCACTTGTCCTGCCTGGAGAGACCGTGTCTATGTAAAGTCTCTCGAACTGGAAGTCTGTTCCACACAACCAACCAATTGAGGTCCTTTAACTTATTCTCCAGCCCTACCGATTGTGTCTGCCTCCACACCTCTCCCGGCACTCCCACAATAACCGGCTCCTCCTTTGCAGTAGCCAGCTGGTACAGTGCCTTGTGGTTCAGCAGTGCTGTACCTTCCTTAGCATCCGGGTGCTTTTTTAGCCATTGTACCGCATGCTTATAATACCATGGCAGCTTTTCTGCCTTGGGTGTTGTGTTTGTCCACACTACCAAATGTTTTACTGCAGAGGCAAACCACAAGTGTGCGAAGGGGACGCACAGGTGATCCGGACTCTCCTTCAGAAGTCTGCACAGCCCCGAGATGAAAAGTGAGTCCAATTTCACCGGCAGGTCCGGCACCGCCCGACCTCCTTCCTCCACCGGCCTGTGCATGTCCACCCGCTTGATGTACTCATATCCTCCGCCCCACATGAAGCGGAAGATGGTCCTCACCAGCTCTCTACGGAACCTGGGAGGCAGCGGGAAAACACAGGCCAGATGGATGAGCAACGGCAAGATATCCACCTTCACTACCAGGACTTTCCCTACCAGTGTCAAATGCCTACTCTGCCACAAACCTAACTTCTGATTCACTTTTGAGATCTTGCTCCTCCAGTTAATTGTGGCAGAGTCAGCAGTACAGAAACTGACCCCCAAGATCTTCACGGGCCCTGTCTCTAGTTTGAGACCTCCTACCACATCCTGCCTGTTCTTCCATCTACCGAAATACTTGACGGTGCACTTGCTGAGGTTAAGCAGTGCACCTGTTCCTGCCGCCATGGCGTCCGCTATCTGCAGAACCCGAGAAAGAGACCTGTCAGTGGTTAGAAACAAAGTTACGTCGTCTGCGTAAGCCATCAACTTTGCCTGTGCTCCACCGCTACCCGGGACCAGTACACCCTCCACCCAAGGGTCACTCTGGATTCGTCGCAAAAAGGGCTCCAGGTATAGCACGTAGAGGAGAGGGGACAAGGGACACCCCTGCCTCACCCCACGACTAACCACGAACCCCATCCCCAACCTTCCATTCACACATACCCTTGAGATGACCCCGTTATATAAAATCCTAAGCCATCGAATAAAAGTTTCACCAATCCCTAGCTTCTTTAAAACCTCCCAAAGGAAGGGATGACACACTCTGTCAAAGGCTTTACTTTGATCCAGGCTTACTAGTATGAGCTCCAGGCCCCTTTCCTCTACCCATTCAATGATGTCTCTCACCAGCTGGAGATTCCAGGCTAGTTTCCGTCCTTCCACACTGCAGGTCTGATCCCTGCAGACCAGACCCGGCATCACCTTCCTCAGCCGCCTACTCAGCACCCTGGCCAGAATCTTATAGTCAGTGCAGAGCAATTGGATCGGCCTCCAGTTTTCCAGGTCCTCCTTGTCCCCTTTCTTAAAAATCAAAGACAGAACTCCAGTTTTCATAGTTCCCGTTAACTCCCCTGACTCTAAGATTTCGTTAAAAACTTCGAGCAGGATAGGCTGCAGTGTATCCCAAAACACCACGTAAAAATCAATGGGCAAGCCATCAATTCCGGGAGCCGTCCCCCTCCGCATCCCCGCCATGGCTTCCCTTAGCTCCTCACCCGAAAGCTCTCCCTCCAGTTCAGGCATGCCCTCCTCTACCGTCACTATTCCCGCCAACCACTCCCTCCACAAGGCAGTGTCCACTGGTTTCCCCGAGAACAGTTCCCTGTAAAACTCCGAGGCACACCTGACCATATCTGCTGGGTCAGAGGTAACGGAACCGTCTTTTTGCTTTAAGCCCTCCACCAAAGTTCTGGCTTGCCGAGAACGCACCGAGCCGAAAAACATAGCCGAGCATTTCTCATCCTTTTCCCTCCAATTTCCTTTCGCTCTAAAGAGAAAATCGTTGGCTCGCGCCAACCACCACTCTTTCATCCGAAGCCTGATCTCCGCCGCCTTCGGTGCGTCAAAAGAGCCTCCCTGATTAAATTCCTCATAGAGGGTCTGTAACTCCTGTTGGAGCTGATCTAAATCCTCCCTCTCCTTCCGTCTCCTGTCTCGGCAATATTTGACCGATTCCTTGCATATAGCTCTTTTACACATCTCCCACCAATTGACAGCGGACAGATATTTCCATCTCTGACTGCAGAGACTCTCCATCAGGCTGAATATCCTGCTTCTGAACTCCACCTCGGACAACACCTTAACATTTAGCCTCCAGTAACCGGATCTGGGGCCTGGGTCATCCGAGGTCAGACAGGCAGACAGCAACATGTGGTCAGAAAACCATACAGGAACGATTTGTCCTACCGTAGACCGTCCACTTAGGGTAGTGAAGATGTAATCCAGTCTCCTGAAGATATCCTTGCCGTTGCTCCAAGTAAACTGTTTAGAGGCCGGGCCCGAGATGTTAAGGCCGTCCTGCAATTTAAAATGACTCACCAACTCTCTCAGGGCTCGCGCCCCTGCCCTATTTGTGTCACCAATGTCGACATTAAAATCCCCGCCCATCACCACCGTTCTGTTGGTAAATAGGAGTGGCTCGATCCTTCTTATAAAATCTGCCTGAAGGCGCCTTTCAGCCGGTCCATACACCGCTATCAGGCGCACTTTCAGGCCGTCCCACACCCCATCCACTACCAATAAACGCCCCGGAACAACCACACAAACCTCACCCCCCACAAAATTTGACACCCCACATAAAATCCCGATGCCTGAAGAGTGCACCCCTCCAATGCTCCACCAGGACTCTCCTTTTTGCCATTCTTTCTTAAAATCCGCTACATCCTTCTGTGACCCCAAATGAACCTCCTGGACAAAACAAAAGCCGAACTGGCGACTCGCAAGGTCTTTGAAGACGCCAGTCCGCTTCGCAGGGTTCCTCAAACCCCTCACGTTAATCGTACAAATAATACGACTCATGGCGGGTCATGGGAAGTTTGTACCCTACTCTCCTCTGCCTGGCTAACCTCAGAGTTGTCTGTGTCGGCTGAAGTCGAAACACTCTCCTCCTCCCCGGAGTGCTGCGGGCTCCCTTCCCCCGAGGAAGATGACTCGCTCTCGGGATCCCCGGGGACCTGCGGGTGGGCCGGCTGCTCTATCTCTTCTGAACCCCCTACCTCCATCTCACTTTCCTCACTAGCCACTGCCGGCTCACCTTGACCTGGAGGAATTGGCTCCTCGCTCACCTCCACCTCCTCTGGTTCCTCAGGGGTGACTGAAACGGCAGAAAGAGTACCCCCCTCCACCTCCAACCCCTCCACCGACCTTCCCCCCCTTGCTTTTCCCCTCCCCGCCACCTCTTCTCCTTTCCTTCCCGTCGTTCCACCCGCACCCTCCACCGTTTCGAAACCAGGCTCGAGAGATTTCCCGGATGCTACCCCCTCCCGGCTACTGTCTTCCTCCACTCCATCTGAATCTGAATCTGAATCGCTGCCTAAAGTCTCAATAGGCAGCCCCTGGAACCGATTTTGCACCCCCAACTTGGTGCGTCGTAACTCAGGGCTCTTCGGCCCTCTCCCTCCCTTCCTCTTTGTAGCCCTACTTAATACCGGGGACCAACTCGGGGACTCTGGTCGGTCCTCTGGGACCATATCCGCCCAGGACCTGGACTTTGGGTGTTCGTCACCCGCTTCACCCGCCCCCTCCGCTGCTTGCCCTGGTCCACCCTTATCCCCCTCCTTAGTATTCCCCTCCTTAGTTTCCCCCACAGTCCCGAGAAGCATAAGCGAACCACCGGAGGGTCCTGGTAATTCCAGTCCCAGATCCTTCGAGGGAGCCTTCACAATGTCCGCAAAACTCTTCTGTTTCCTGGGACACGAGCGATACATGTGACCCGCCGACCCACACAGATCACAGGTCAGCACCTGTCCGCAGTCCTTCGCCTCGTGTCCCTCCGCACCGCACCTCCTGCAGAAACCCCCCGGGCAGTTCGCAACGATGTGTCCCTGTTGCAAACACTTCTTACACGTCAGGGGCTGCCCCGGGTAGAAGAGGTAGCCCCTGTTTGACCCAATGGTAAAGTAGGCAGGGGGATGCAAAACGCCCTCCTCTCCAGACGACTTAGGTCGGAGCCGGACCAAAAACCTCCTCCTCCCGGTCCAGACACCCGCCCCATCCACCACTTTGCTGCCGGCCCCTTGAATGTCCACAAACCTGGTTAAAAACATCACAATGTCTCGCTCAGGCAACAACGTGTTAAACAGGTGGACGGTAAGCGTCCTCAGCTCCCTCGCAAAGAGAGGCTCCAGCAAAAACAAAGACATCGGAAAGGAATTTTTCCCGGATTGCGCCTTCTGCCACACAGTCTCGCACAATTTGTCCGACTCCATTGTCAAATCAAAAATGCCTTTCCCCGGGAAATCCTGCAAACTCGTAATGTCCTTGACCTTAATCCCAAGTCCGTGAAACAAAATGTCTCTCTCAAACTTGTCCCTCTTCATCCAAATTGCCTTATCTTCTGCCTTCTTGACCACGAAGCGCACTGTGCGCCGCATCTGTCCCTCACGGGACAGAGGGTGCCCAGCCGCCAAGTCGCGGGTCCACTCACCCGCCGCCGTCGTCGCCGCCGCCGCCATCAGGAAGCCCCACTTCGCCCCCTGGGCTCAACCCAGGGCGACTACCCGTGGTAGCTTGGACTCCGCGGCCTCCTTCCTCCTCCGGTAGGTTGCTCCTTCTCCCTCTGGTAGGCTCTCGGTCTCCCTCCTCTCCGCCGCCGCCGCCGCCGCCGCCGCCGTCTTCCCCGTCGTCGTCTTCTCGTCCCCCAGCCAAGTCCTCAAGCCGCGGGCCTGCCACGTACTTTTTGGATCTTGGCCAAAAGGCCGAGAAGCGATGCCCGACGCCGGCCTTGGGCGGGCGCGCGGGCGTCCGGCTGGCGCGCAGCGGCGCAGGCCGACGCCTCTGGAGCCCGGTCCGCACGCGGCTGCCGGCCGCCCGGACTCCGCTCTCCCCCTCTCTTGCCTGCCTGCTTGCTCGCCTGCCTGCCCGCCAGTCCCGGGCGGGGGCCCTGCTCTTTGATCTCCTGTCAACGGCCCGACAACGACCGCAGCCGCGGGGGGCGCCAGCCGGCCGGCCTCCTTAGCTTAGGCCCCTCCCACCAGCAGCAGCCGTGCCGAGTGAGCTGCAAGCGAAAGCGGACCGTCGGCACCTGCGGGCAGAGGCAAGGGGCAGCGCTCTCTCGGGAGGGACGGGGACACACACACACCTGCCTGCCTGCCGAAAAAAAGAAAGAAAAGGTGTATATACTAAGTTTTTTGGAGGGAAAACGGCCGGCTGTCGAAAGGGGCCCGCCTGCAAGGACGGGGACACACACACACACACACACACACACACACACACACACACACACACACACACACACACACACACACAAGCCACGCCTGCCTCCCTGGAAAAAGGAGGAAAAAACTAAGTTTTTTGGAGGGAAAACGCACGGGAGCCGAAAAGGGGGCCGGCCTGCTTGCCGAGAGAGTCGAGGCGCGGGAAAGTGCACGGAGGGAGCACGGGAACGGGGAGGGGGAGAGAGAGAGACACAGAGACACACAGATGGACGAGAGACGAGACCGGAGAGGAAGGAGCTCCGGTCCACCTCGCTTGCTTGCTAGCTACGTCTGTCTTTTCACCGCTGAGAGAAGGTAGTGCACCGTTCCCGGAGGCGCTGCAATACCGGGCCGATGCGTGGAGAGGACGGAGCAAGCTCCTGATCCAGCTCCCTGTTCCAAAAATCCGTTTAATATGTGGTCCCCCGATGGGGGACGTATCAGATATTAAACTGATAAGAACAGATTTTTTTTTTTTTTTTTTTTTTTTTTTTTTATTGAAAAACAGTTCATTAAATTTCATAATTTCACATTACATTGATTTCGACCATAATTATAAACACAAAGTACCGTTTTCTAATAAAACATAAAAAACAAATCACAAACAAACAAAACACACATTTTCCCATTAACAAACAAGGTCATATCAACCCATAATTCACAAACTCAAATTACACAACCTTGACATCCAACCCTATAACACAGCACGCATGCTTAGGCTAATACAAAATCAATATATCTGTTAAGCACAACATCCAAACCAAAATTCCATAATCCTCTAACAGAAATCTTCAGTAAACTAACAAGAAGTCCCATTCCTCTCAACAAAAATCCCCCCGCAAATCAATCGCTAACGAACCCCTTCAAATCCCACCATATCCCCACAAACCTCCACACATCTCCATAATCCCACCCATTATGCAAATTAACCCATGGATCCCTTTCCCCAAACCAACAACACAAGCCATTTTCACAACCCCACTATACACATTCAGCATCCCGTCTCAATTAACAAAAGACAAATTCCCCCACCAACCAACCCCAAAATTAACCTCCCATTTACATTGTCTATCCCGTATACAAACCGTTCCCACAATCAAATCACATAACATCCAATACCATATCTTTGTTTTAGTAACACAAATTCAAATCAATTTAATAACAGAACCAAACACAGTAAACCAATAGCACAATTCCACATTATTAAAGTCCGCCCATTCCTAAATAACCCACCAAGTAACCCCAAACCCACCACAACACACTCAAATCCCCTAATCCCGCCCCTTATGCAAATTATAACCCTGACATCTGAGGTCTACAAATTAAAACTACATCATCCCTTCCCTTTCTTTTTCCCTTTTTTCCTGACTGTCTGTCCCGCCCTTACCTCACCCTTCCCGCTCCCTTCCTCCTTTAAATCTACAGTCAAACCCGATACACTTTCACTAACATCGCCATCCACCCAACGAAACTTAAGATTACCTGAACCCTTTCCAACACCTGACACATCTAACCCCTGTTCTATCTCCGTGTACCCCTCCCTCTCTAAATCCAATTTACATTCTTTCACAAATTCCGAGTACTGCCTCTCATCCTCACTATCTAAAAACCCTTCCGTATACACTACCACATCTTCAGGACTGTAAATTCCTCTCTGCACATCACTCTCTTCATTCCCAGCACCCCCCACATTCCTACCCACACAGTTAACACTCGTCTTCACAGTTCCCGTACAAAACCGATAGCTGTGTCCAGGCTCATCACACCGATAACACTTTTTCTCTTGGACACAGTCCCTGGCCACATGACCTGTCTTTCCACACCGTTTGCAGAGCACAGATGCACACTGCACAGCAAAATGTCCTCGTTCCCCACATAGCATACAGGCGAGGGGCTGCCCAGCATACACCAGGTAGCCCCTATGAGTCCCGATCTCGAAAAATGCCGGGGGGTGTATCACCCCCTCCTCAGCCGTCTTCCCCAATCGCAGTCTCATCAGGTACGTCCGCTTCCCGTTCCACACACCATCAGGGTCCAAGTGCCTTTTCCCTGCTCCTTGCAAGTCCACAAAACACTGTAAAAAAGACACAATGTCCTCTTCCGGAACAAACGAGTCAAAGACATGTACCATCATCACCATAAGTTCCCCGGCAAACATTGGCTCAACACGGAAAAACTTAACTGGATCCTCATCCTTCCTCTCCTGAACTTTCCTCCATACATCGAAGCACAAGGCCTCTGATGCAAAAGTCAGTTCAAAAATCCCCCGGGCACAATAATCCTGGAGACAAAATACGTCTGCCAACTGAACACCCAGACATTGAACCAAAACCAATTTCTTAAACTTATCTCTGTCCCAAACTGCAGGTCCATCTCGGCTCCTCAACGAAAAACAGAGAGAGTTCTTCCTCCGCTCCTTCTTCGCCCAGGGATGCCCAGCCATCGCTCCAGCAACGCTCCTCAGCTCTCCTTCCGAATCCCCCAGGTAAGCCAGCCACCGTCGTCCAACACCGACCACCGTCTCAGCAATCTCCTCAGCAATCCCCTCGTCTGCACCGCTCCGGTCTTCCAGGTTCCACCATCAGCACTCCGTTCCTTCCGGTCCTCCCGTCGCCTTCCCGACCCCCTGGACTAAGATCTTTGAGAACTGCGGTCAAGCCACTTGAACTCTGATCTTAGCCAAAAGGCCGAGAAGCGATACCCCCAAAGGCGCGGACCGACGCGCGGGCGTTCCGCTGGCGCACAGTGGCGCAGGCCGACTCTCCTCTGGAGCCCGGGACCCGCGCAGCTGCCGGCCTCCCTGCAGCCAGAGGCCTGCCGCCGGACTCTGCTCCCCCTCTCTCTTGCCTGCCTGCCTGCCTTCCTGCCAGTCCCGGGCGGGGGCCCTGCTCTTTGATCTTCTGTCAACGGCCCGACAACGACCGCAGCCGCGGGGGGCGCCAGCCGCCCGGCCTCCTTAGCTTAGGCCCCTCCCACCGGCAGCAGCTGTGCCCAACCAGCTGCAAGCGAAAGCGGACCGCCAGCACCTGCGGGCAGAGGCAAGGGGCAGCTCTCTCTCTCGGGAGGGACGGGGACGCGCGCGCACACACACACGCCTGCCTGCCTGCCTGCCTGCCTGCGGAAAAAAAAGAAAGAAAAGGTGTATATACTAAGTTTTTTGGAGGGAAAACGCCCGGCTGTCGAAAGGGGCCCGCCTGCAAGGACGGGGACACACACACACACACACACACACACACACACACACACACACACACACACACACACAAGCCACGCCTGCCTCCCAGGGAAAAGGAGGAAAAAACTAAGTTTTTTGGAGGGAAAACGCACGGGAGCCGAAAAGGGGGCCGGCCTGCTGGCCGAGAGAGTCGAGGCGCGGGAAAGCGCACCGAGGGAGCACGGGAACGGGGAGGGGGAGAGAGAGACACAGAGGCACAGAGACACACGGATGGACGAGAGACGAGACCGGAGAGGAAGGAGCTCCGGTCCACCTCGCTTGCTTGCTAGCTACGTCTGTCTTTTCACCGCTGAGAGAAGGTAGTGCACCGTTCCCGGAGGCGCTGCAATACCGGGCCGATGCGTGGAGAGGACGGAGCAAGCTCCTGATCCAGCTCCCTGTTCCAAAAATCCGTTTAATATGTGGTCCCCCGATGGGGGACGTATCAGATATTAAACTGATAAGAACAGATACTACACTTGATCTTAGCCAAAAGGCCGAGAAGCGATACCCCCAAAGGCGCGGACCGACGCGCGGGCGTTCCGCTGGCGCACAGTGGCGCAGGCCGACTCTCCTCTGGAGCCCGGGACCCGCGCAGCTGCCGGCCTCCCTGCAGCCAGAGGCCTGCCGCCGGACTCTGCTCCCCCTCTCTCTTGCCTGCCTGCCTGCCTTCCTGCCAGTCCCGGGCGGGGGCCCTGCTCTTTGATCTTCTGTCAACGGCCCGACAACGACCGCAGCCGCGGGGGGCGCCAGCCGCCCGGCCTCCTTAGCTTAGGCCCCTCCCACCGGCAGCAGCTGTGCCCAACCAGCTGCAAGCGAAAGCGGACCGCCAGCACCTGCGGGCAGAGGCAAGGGGCAGCTCTCTCTCTCGGGAGGGACGGGGACGCGCGCGCACACACACACACGCCTGCCTGCCTGCCTGCCTGCGGAAAAAAAAGAAAGAAAAGGTGTATATACTAAGTTTTTTGGAGGGAAAACGCCCGGCTGTCGAAAGGGGCCCGCCTGCAAGGACGGGGACACACACACACACACACACACACACACACACAAGCCACGCCTGCCTCCCAGGGAAAAGGAGGAAAAAACTAAGTTTTTTGGAGGGAAAACGCACGGGAGCCGAAAAGGGGGCCGGCCTGCTGGCCGAGAGAGTCGAGGCGCGGGAAAGCGCACCGAGGGAGCACGGGAACGGGGAGGGGGAGAGAGAGACACAGAGGCACAGAGACACACGGATGGACGAGAGACGAGACCGGAGAGGAAGGAGCTCCGGTCCACCTCGCTTGCTTGCTAGCTACGTCTGTCTTTTCACCGCTGAGAGAAGGTAGTGCACCGTTCCCGGAGGCGCTGCAATACCGGGCCGATGCGTGGAGAGGACGGAGCAAGCTCCTGATCCAGCTCCCTGTTCCAAAAATCCGTTTAATATGTGGTCCCCCGATGGGGGACGTATCAGATATTAAACTGATAAGAACAGATACTACACTTGATCTTAGCCAAAAGGCCGAGAAGCGATACCCCCAAAGGCGCGGACCGACGCGCGGGCGTTCCGCTGGCGCACAGTGGCGCAGGCCGACTCTCCTCTGGAGCCCGGGACCCGCGCAGCTGCCGGCCTCCCTGCAGCCAGAGGCCTGCCGCCGGACTCTGCTCCCCCTCTCTCTTGCCTGCCTGCCTGCCTTCCTGCCAGTCCCGGGCGGGGGCCCTGCTCTTTGATCTTCTGTCAACGGCCCGACAACGACCGCAGCCGCGGGGGGCGCCAGCCGCCCGGCCTCCTTAGCTTAGGCCCCTCCCACCGGCAGCAGCTGTGCCCAACCAGCTGCAAGCGAAAGCGGACCGCCAGCACCTGCGGGCAGAGGCAAGGGGCAGCTCTCTCTCTCGGGAGGGACGGGGACGCGCGCGCACACACACACACGCCTGCCTGCCTGCCTGCCTGCGGAAAAAAAAGAAAGAAAAGGTGTATATACTAAGTTTTTTGGAGGGAAAACGCCCGGCTGTCGAAAGGGGCCCGCCTGCAAGGACGGGGACACACACACACACACACACACACACACACACAAGCCACGCCTGCCTCCCAGGGAAAAGGAGGAAAAAACTAAGTTTTTTGGAGGGAAAACGCACGGGAGCCGAAAAGGGGGCCGGCCTGCTGGCCGAGAGAGTCGAGGCGCGGGAAAGCGCACCGAGGGAGCACGGGAACGGGGAGGGGGAGAGAGAGACACAGAGGCACAGAGACACACGGATGGACGAGAGACGAGACCGGAGAGGAAGGAGCTCCGGTCCACCTCGCTTGCTTGCTAGCTACGTCTGTCTTTTCACCGCTGAGAGAAGGTAGTGCACCGTTCCCGGAGGCGCTGCAATACCGGGCCGATGCGTGGAGAGGACGGAGCAAGCTCCTGATCCAGCTCCCTGTTCCAAAAATCCGTTTAATATGTGGTCCCCCGATGGGGGACGTATCAGATATTAAACTGATAAGAACAGATACTACACTTGATCTTAGCCAAAAGGCCGAGAAGCGATACCCCCAAAGGCGCGGACCGACGCGCGGGCGTTCCGCTGGCGCACAGTGGCGCAGGCCGACTCTCCTCTGGAGCCCGGGACCCGCGCAGCTGCCGGCCTCCCTGCAGCCAGAGGCCTGCCGCCGGACTCTGCTCCCCCTCTCTCTTGCCTGCCTGCCTGCCTTCCTGCCAGTCCCGGGCGGGGGCCCTGCTCTTTGATCTTCTGTCAACGGCCCGACAACGACCGCAGCCGCGGGGGGCGCCAGCCGCCCGGCCTCCTTAGCTTAGGCCCCTCCCACCGGCAGCAGCTGTGCCCAACCAGCTGCAAGCGAAAGCGGACCGCCAGCACCTGCGGGCAGAGGCAAGGGGCAGCTCTCTCTCTCGGGAGGGACGGGGACGCGCGCGCACACACACACACGCCTGCCTGCCTGCCTGCCTGCGGAAAAAAAAGAAAGAAAAGGTGTATATACTAAGTTTTTTGGAGGGAAAACGCCCGGCTGTCGAAAGGGGCCCGCCTGCAAGGACGGGGACACACACACACACACACACACACACACACACAAGCCACGCCTGCCTCCCAGGGAAAAGGAGGAAAAAACTAAGTTTTTTGGAGGGAAAACGCACGGGAGCCGAAAAGGGGGCCGGCCTGCTGGCCGAGAGAGTCGAGGCGCGGGAAAGCGCACCGAGGGAGCACGGGAACGGGGAGGGGGAGAGAGAGACACAGAGGCACAGAGACACACGGATGGACGAGAGACGAGACCGGAGAGGAAGGAGCTCCGGTCCACCTCGCTTGCTTGCTAGCTACGTCTGTCTTTTCACCGCTGAGAGAAGGTAGTGCACCGTTCCCGGAGGCGCTGCAATACCGGGCCGATGCGTGGAGAGGACGGAGCAAGCTCCTGATCCAGCTCCCTGTTCCAAAAATCCGTTTAATATGTGGTCCCCCGATGGGGGACGTATCAGATATTAAACTGATAAGAACAGATACTACACTTGATCTTAGCCAAAAGGCCGAGAAGCGATACCCCCAAAGGCGCGGACCGACGCGCGGGCGTTCCGCTGGCGCACAGTGGCGCAGGCCGACTCTCCTCTGGAGCCCGGGACCCGCGCAGCTGCCGGCCTCCCTGCAGCCAGAGGCCTGCCGCCGGACTCTGCTCCCCCTCTCTCTTGCCTGCCTGCCTGCCTTCCTGCCAGTCCCGGGCGGGGGCCCTGCTCTTTGATCTTCTGTCAACGGCCCGACAACGACCGCAGCCGCGGGGGGCGCCAGCCGCCCGGCCTCCTTAGCTTAGGCCCCTCCCACCGGCAGCAGCTGTGCCCAACCAGCTGCAAGCGAAAGCGGACCGCCAGCACCTGCGGGCAGAGGCAAGGGGCAGCTCTCTCTCTCGGGAGGGACGGGGACGCGCGCGCACACACACACACGCCTGCCTGCCTGCCTGCCTGCGGAAAAAAAAGAAAGAAAAGGTGTATATACTAAGTTTTTTGGAGGGAAAACGCCCGGCTGTCGAAAGGGGCCCGCCTGCAAGGACGGGGACACACACACACACACACACACACACACACACAAGCCACGCCTGCCTCCCAGGGAAAAGGAGGAAAAAACTAAGTTTTTTGGAGGGAAAACGCACGGGAGCCGAAAAGGGGGCCGGCCTGCTGGCCGAGAGAGTCGAGGCGCGGGAAAGCGCACCGAGGGAGCACGGGAACGGGGAGGGGGAGAGAGAGACACAGAGGCACAGAGACACACGGATGGACGAGAGACGAGACCGGAGAGGAAGGAGCTCCGGTCCACCTCGCTTGCTTGCTAGCTACGTCTGTCTTTTCACCGCTGAGAGAAGGTAGTGCACCGTTCCCGGAGGCGCTGCAATACCGGGCCGATGCGTGGAGAGGACGGAGCAAGCTCCTGATCCAGCTCCCTGTTCCAAAAATCCGTTTAATATGTGGTCCCCCGATGGGGGACGTATCAGATATTAAACTGATAAGAACAGATACTACACTTGATCTTAGCCAAAAGGCCGAGAAGCGATACCCCCAAAGGCGCGGACCGACGCGCGGGCGTTCCGCTGGCGCACAGTGGCGCAGGCCGACTCTCCTCTGGAGCCCGGGACCCGCGCAGCTGCCGGCCTCCCTGCAGCCAGAGGCCTGCCGCCGGACTCTGCTCCCCCTCTCTCTTGCCTGCCTGCCTGCCTTCCTGCCAGTCCCGGGCGGGGGCCCTGCTCTTTGATCTTCTGTCAACGGCCCGACAACGACCGCAGCCGCGGGGGGCGCCAGCCGCCCGGCCTCCTTAGCTTAGGCCCCTCCCACCGGCAGCAGCTGTGCCCAACCAGCTGCAAGCGAAAGCGGACCGCCAGCACCTGCGGGCAGAGGCAAGGGGCAGCTCTCTCTCTCGGGAGGGACGGGGACGCGCGCGCACACACACACACGCCTGCCTGCCTGCCTGCCTGCGGAAAAAAAAGAAAGAAAAGGTGTATATACTAAGTTTTTTGGAGGGAAAACGCCCGGCTGTCGAAAGGGGCCCGCCTGCAAGGACGGGGACACACACACACACACACACACACACACACACACACACAAGCCACGCCTGCCTCCCAGGGAAAAGGAGGAAAAAACTAAGTTTTTTGGAGGGAAAACGCACGGGAGCCGAAAAGGGGGCCGGCCTGCTGGCCGAGAGAGTCGAGGCGCGGGAAAGCGCACCGAGGGAGCACGGGAACGGGGAGGGGGAGAGAGAGACACAGAGGCACAGAGACACACGGATGGACGAGAGACGAGACCGGAGAGGAAGGAGCTCCGGTCCACCTCGCTTGCTTGCTAGCTACGTCTGTCTTTTCACCGCTGAGAGAAGGTAGTGCACCGTTCCCGGAGGCGCTGCAATACCGGGCCGATGCGTGGAGAGGACGGAGCAAGCTCCTGATCCAGCTCCCTGTTCCAAAAATCCGTTTAATATGTGGTCCCCCGATGGGGGACGTATCAGATATTAAACTGATAAGAACAGATACTACACTTGATCTTAGCCAAAAGGCCGAGAAGCGATACCCCCAAAGGCGCGGACCGACGCGCGGGCGTTCCGCTGGCGCACAGTGGCGCAGGCCGACTCTCCTCTGGAGCCCGGGACCCGCGCAGCTGCCGGCCTCCCTGCAGCCAGAGGCCTGCCGCCGGACTCTGCTCCCCCTCTCTCTTGCCTGCCTGCCTGCCTTCCTGCCAGTCCCGGGCGGGGGCCCTGCTCTTTGATCTTCTGTCAACGGCCCGACAACGACCGCAGCCGCGGGGGGCGCCAGCCGCCCGGCCTCCTTAGCTTAGGCCCCTCCCACCGGCAGCAGCTGTGCCCAACCAGCTGCAAGCGAAAGCGGACCGCCAGCACCTGCGGGCAGAGGCAAGGGGCAGCTCTCTCTCTCGGGAGGGACGGGGACGCGCGCGCACACACACACACGCCTGCCTGCCTGCCTGCCTGCGGAAAAAAAAGAAAGAAAAGGTGTATATACTAAGTTTTTTGGAGGGAAAACGCCCGGCTGTCGAAAGGGGCCCGCCTGCAAGGACGGGGACACACACACACACACACACACACACACACACACACACACAAGCCACGCCTGCCTCCCAGGGAAAAGGAGGAAAAAACTAAGTTTTTTGGAGGGAAAACGCACGGGAGCCGAAAAGGGGGCCGGCCTGCTGGCCGAGAGAGTCGAGGCGCGGGAAAGCGCACCGAGGGAGCACGGGAACGGGGAGGGGGAGAGAGAGACACAGAGGCACAGAGACACACGGATGGACGAGAGACGAGACCGGAGAGGAAGGAGCTCCGGTCCACCTCGCTTGCTTGCTAGCTACGTCTGTCTTTTCACCGCTGAGAGAAGGTAGTGCACCGTTCCCGGAGGCGCTGCAATACCGGGCCGATGCGTGGAGAGGACGGAGCAAGCTCCTGATCCAGCTCCCTGTTCCAAAAATCCGTTTAATATGTGGTCCCCCGATGGGGGACGTATCAGATATTAAACTGATAAGAACAGATACTACACTTGATCTTAGCCAAAAGGCCGAGAAGCGATACCCCCAAAGGCGCGGACCGACGCGCGGGCGTTCCGCTGGCGCACAGTGGCGCAGGCCGACTCTCCTCTGGAGCCCGGGACCCGCGCAGCTGCCGGCCTCCCTGCAGCCAGAGGCCTGCCGCCGGACTCTGCTCCCCCTCTCTCTTGCCTGCCTGCCTGCCTTCCTGCCAGTCCCGGGCGGGGGCCCTGCTCTTTGATCTTCTGTCAACGGCCCGACAACGACCGCAGCCGCGGGGGGCGCCAGCCGCCCGGCCTCCTTAGCTTAGGCCCCTCCCACCGGCAGCAGCTGTGCCCAACCAGCTGCAAGCGAAAGCGGACCGCCAGCACCTGCGGGCAGAGGCAAGGGGCAGCTCTCTCTCTCGGGAGGGACGGGGACGCGCGCGCACACACACACACGCCTGCCTGCCTGCCTGCCTGCGGAAAAAAAAGAAAGAAAAGGTGTATATACTAAGTTTTTTGGAGGGAAAACGCCCGGCTGTCGAAAGGGGCCCGCCTGCAAGGACGGGGACACACACACACACACACACACACACACACACACACACAAGCCACGCCTGCCTCCCAGGGAAAAGGAGGAAAAAACTAAGTTTTTTGGAGGGAAAACGCACGGGAGCCGAAAAGGGGGCCGGCCTGCTGGCCGAGAGAGTCGAGGCGCGGGAAAGCGCACCGAGGGAGCACGGGAACGGGGAGGGGGAGAGAGAGACACAGAGGCACAGAGACACACGGATGGACGAGAGACGAGACCGGAGAGGAAGGAGCTCCGGTCCACCTCGCTTGCTTGCTAGCTACGTCTGTCTTTTCACCGCTGAGAGAAGGTAGTGCACCGTTCCCGGAGGCGCTGCAATACCGGGCCGATGCGTGGAGAGGACGGAGCAAGCTCCTGATCCAGCTCCCTGTTCCAAAAATCCGTTTAATATGTGGTCCCCCGATGGGGGACGTATCAGATATTAAACTGATAAGAACAGATACTACACTTGATCTTAGCCAAAAGGCCGAGAAGCGATACCCCCAAAGGCGCGGACCGACGCGCGGGCGTTCCGCTGGCGCACAGTGGCGCAGGCCGACTCTCCTCTGGAGCCCGGGACCCGCGCAGCTGCCGGCCTCCCTGCAGCCAGAGGCCTGCCGCCGGACTCTGCTCCCCCTCTCTCTTGCCTGCCTGCCTGCCTTCCTGCCAGTCCCGGGCGGGGGCCCTGCTCTTTGATCTTCTGTCAACGGCCCGACAACGACCGCAGCCGCGGGGGGCGCCAGCCGCCCGGCCTCCTTAGCTTAGGCCCCTCCCACCGGCAGCAGCTGTGCCCAACCAGCTGCAAGCGAAAGCGGACCGCCAGCACCTGCGGGCAGAGGCAAGGGGCAGCTCTCTCTCTCGGGAGGGACGGGGACGCGCGCGCACACACACACACGCCTGCCTGCCTGCCTGCCTGCGGAAAAAAAAGAAAGAAAAGGTGTATATACTAAGTTTTTTGGAGGGAAAACGCCCGGCTGTCGAAAGGGGCCCGCCTGCAAGGACGGGGACACACACACACACACACACACACACACACACACACAAGCCACGCCTGCCTCCCAGGGAAAAGGAGGAAAAAACTAAGTTTTTTGGAGGGAAAACGCACGGGAGCCGAAAAGGGGGCCGGCCTGCTGGCCGAGAGAGTCGAGGCGCGGGAAAGCGCACCGAGGGAGCACGGGAACGGGGAGGGGGAGAGAGAGACACAGAGGCACAGAGACACACGGATGGACGAGAGACGAGACCGGAGAGGAAGGAGCTCCGGTCCACCTCGCTTGCTTGCTAGCTACGTCTGTCTTTTCACCGCTGAGAGAAGGTAGTGCACCGTTCCCGGAGGCGCTGCAATACCGGGCCGATGCGTGGAGAGGACGGAGCAAGCTCCTGATCCAGCTCCCTGTTCCAAAAATCCGTTTAATATGTGGTCCCCCGATGGGGGACGTATCAGATATTAAACTGATAAGAACAGATACTACACTTGATCTTAGCCAAAAGGCCGAGAAGCGATACCCCCAAAGGCGCGGACCGACGCGCGGGCGTTCCGCTGGCGCACAGTGGCGCAGGCCGACTCTCCTCTGGAGCCCGGGACCCGCGCAGCTGCCGGCCTCCCTGCAGCCAGAGGCCTGCCGCCGGACTCTGCTCCCCCTCTCTCTTGCCTGCCTGCCTGCCTTCCTGCCAGTCCCGGGCGGGGGCCCTGCTCTTTGATCTTCTGTCAACGGCCCGACAACGACCGCAGCCGCGGGGGGCGCCAGCCGCCCGGCCTCCTTAGCTTAGGCCCCTCCCACCGGCAGCAGCTGTGCCCAACCAGCTGCAAGCGAAAGCGGACCGCCAGCACCTGCGGGCAGAGGCAAGGGGCAGCTCTCTCTCTCGGGAGGGACGGGGACGCGCGCGCACACACACACACGCCTGCCTGCCTGCCTGCCTGCGGAAAAAAAAGAAAGAAAAGGTGTATATACTAAGTTTTTTGGAGGGAAAACGCCCGGCTGTCGAAAGGGGCCCGCCTGCAAGGACGGGGACACACACACACACACACACACACACACACACAAGCCACGCCTGCCTCCCAGGGAAAAGGAGGAAAAAACTAAGTTTTTTGGAGGGAAAACGCACGGGAGCCGAAAAGGGGGCCGGCCTGCTGGCCGAGAGAGTCGAGGCGCGGGAAAGCGCACCGAGGGAGCACGGGAACGGGGAGGGGGAGAGAGAGACACAGAGGCACAGAGACACACGGATGGACGAGAGACGAGACCGGAGAGGAAGGAGCTCCGGTCCACCTCGCTTGCTTGCTAGCTACGTCTGTCTTTTCACCGCTGAGAGAAGGTAGTGCACCGTTCCCGGAGGCGCTGCAATACCGGGCCGATGCGTGGAGAGGACGGAGCAAGCTCCTGATCCAGCTCCCTGTTCCAAAAATCCGTTTAATATGTGGTCCCCCGATGGGGGACGTATCAGATATTAAACTGATAAGAACAGATACTACACTTGATCTTAGCCAAAAGGCCGAGAAGCGATACCCCCAAAGGCGCGGACCGACGCGCGGGCGTTCCGCTGGCGCACAGTGGCGCAGGCCGACTCTCCTCTGGAGCCCGGGACCCGCGCAGCTGCCGGCCTCCCTGCAGCCAGAGGCCTGCCGCCGGACTCTGCTCCCCCTCTCTCTTGCCTGCCTGCCTGCCTTCCTGCCAGTCCCGGGCGGGGGCCCTGCTCTTTGATCTTCTGTCAACGGCCCGACAACGACCGCAGCCGCGGGGGGCGCCAGCCGCCCGGCCTCCTTAGCTTAGGCCCCTCCCACCGGCAGCAGCTGTGCCCAACCAGCTGCAAGCGAAAGCGGACCGCCAGCACCTGCGGGCAGAGGCAAGGGGCAGCTCTCTCTCTCGGGAGGGACGGGGACGCGCGCGCACACACACACACGCCTGCCTGCCTGCCTGCCTGCGGAAAAAAAAGAAAGAAAAGGTGTATATACTAAGTTTTTTGGAGGGAAAACGCCCGGCTGTCGAAAGGGGCCCGCCTGCAAGGACGGGGACACACACACACACACACACACACACACACACACACACAGCCACGCCTGCCTCCCAGGGAAAAGGAGGAAAAAACTAAGTTTTTTGGAGGGAAAACGCACGGGAGCCGAAAAGGGGGCCGGCCTGCTGGCCGAGAGAGTCGAGGCGCGGGAAAGCGCACCGAGGGAGCACGGGAACGGGGAGGGGGAGAGAGAGACACAGAGGCACAGAGACACACGGATGGACGAGAGACGAGACCGGAGAGGAAGGAGCTCCGGTCCACCTCGCTTGCTTGCTAGCTACGTCTGTCTTTTCACCGCTGAGAGAAGGTAGTGCACCGTTCCCGGAGGCGCTGCAATACCGGGCCGATGCGTGGAGAGGACGGAGCAAGCTCCTGATCCAGCTCCCTGTTCCAAAAATCCGTTTAATATGTGGTCCCCCGATGGGGGACGTATCAGATATTAAACTGATAAGAACAGATACTACACTTGATCTTAGCCAAAAGGCCGAGAAGCGATACCCCCAAAGGCGCGGACCGACGCGCGGGCGTTCCGCTGGCGCACAGTGGCGCAGGCCGACTCTCCTCTGGAGCCCGGGACCCGCGCAGCTGCCGGCCTCCCTGCAGCCAGAGGCCTGCCGCCGGACTCTGCTCCCCCTCTCTCTTGCCTGCCTGCCTGCCTTCCTGCCAGTCCCGGGCGGGGGCCCTGCTCTTTGATCTTCTGTCAACGGCCCGACAACGACCGCAGCCGCGGGGGGCGCCAGCCGCCCGGCCTCCTTAGCTTAGGCCCCTCCCACCGGCAGCAGCTGTGCCCAACCAGCTGCAAGCGAAAGCGGACCGCCAGCACCTGCGGGCAGAGGCAAGGGGCAGCTCTCTCTCTCGGGAGGGACGGGGACGCGCGCGCACACACACACACGCCTGCCTGCCTGCCTGCCTGCGGAAAAAAAAGAAAGAAAAGGTGTATATACTAAGTTTTTTGGAGGGAAAACGCCCGGCTGTCGAAAGGGGCCCGCCTGCAAGGACGGGGACACACACACACACACACACACACACACACACACACACAAGCCACGCCTGCCTCCCAGGGAAAAGGAGGAAAAAACTAAGTTTTTTGGAGGGAAAACGCACGGGAGCCGAAAAGGGGGCCGGCCTGCTGGCCGAGAGAGTCGAGGCGCGGGAAAGCGCACCGAGGGAGCACGGGAACGGGGAGGGGGAGAGAGAGACACAGAGGCACAGAGACACACGGATGGACGAGAGACGAGACCGGAGAGGAAGGAGCTCCGGTCCACCTCGCTTGCTTGCTAGCTACGTCTGTCTTTTCACCGCTGAGAGAAGGTAGTGCACCGTTCCCGGAGGCGCTGCAATACCGGGCCGATGCGTGGAGAGGACGGAGCAAGCTCCTGATCCAGCTCCCTGTTCCAAAAATCCGTTTAATATGTGGTCCCCCGATGGGGGACGTATCAGATATTAAACTGATAAGAACAGATACTACACTTGATCTTAGCCAAAAGGCCGAGAAGCGATACCCCCAAAGGCGCGGACCGACGCGCGGGCGTTCCGCTGGCGCACAGTGGCGCAGGCCGACTCTCCTCTGGAGCCCGGGACCCGCGCAGCTGCCGGCCTCCCTGCAGCCAGAGGCCTGCCGCCGGACTCTGCTCCCCCTCTCTCTTGCCTGCCTGCCTGCCTTCCTGCCAGTCCCGGGCGGGGGCCCTGCTCTTTGATCTTCTGTCAACGGCCCGACAACGACCGCAGCCGCGGGGGGCGCCAGCCGCCCGGCCTCCTTAGCTTAGGCCCCTCCCACCGGCAGCAGCTGTGCCCAACCAGCTGCAAGCGAAAGCGGACCGCCAGCACCTGCGGGCAGAGGCAAGGGGCAGCTCTCTCTCTCGGGAGGGACGGGGACGCGCGCGCACACACACACACGCCTGCCTGCCTGCCTGCCTGCGGAAAAAAAAGAAAGAAAAGGTGTATATACTAAGTTTTTTGGAGGGAAAACGCCCGGCTGTCGAAAGGGGCCCGCCTGCAAGGACGGGGACACACACACACACACACACACACACACAAGCCACGCCTGCCTCCCAGGGAAAAGGAGGAAAAAACTAAGTTTTTTGGAGGGAAAACGCACGGGAGCCGAAAAGGGGGCCGGCCTGCTGGCCGAGAGAGTCGAGGCGCGGGAAAGCGCACCGAGGGAGCACGGGAACGGGGAGGGGGAGAGAGAGACACAGAGGCACAGAGACACACGGATGGACGAGAGACGAGACCGGAGAGGAAGGAGCTCCGGTCCACCTCGCTTGCTTGCTAGCTACGTCTGTCTTTTCACCGCTGAGAGAAGGTAGTGCACCGTTCCCGGAGGCGCTGCAATACCGGGCCGATGCGTGGAGAGGACGGAGCAAGCTCCTGATCCAGCTCCCTGTTCCAAAAATCCGTTTAATATGTGGTCCCCCGATGGGGGACGTATCAGATATTAAACTGATAAGAACAGATACTACACTTGATCTTAGCCAAAAGGCCGAGAAGCGATACCCCCAAAGGCGCGGACCGACGCGCGGGCGTTCCGCTGGCGCACAGTGGCGCAGGCCGACTCTCCTCTGGAGCCCGGGACCCGCGCAGCTGCCGGCCTCCCTGCAGCCAGAGGCCTGCCGCCGGACTCTGCTCCCCCTCTCTCTTGCCTGCCTGCCTGCCTTCCTGCCAGTCCCGGGCGGGGGCCCTGCTCTTTGATCTTCTGTCAACGGCCCGACAACGACCGCAGCCGCGGGGGGCGCCAGCCGCCCGGCCTCCTTAGCTTAGGCCCCTCCCACCGGCAGCAGCTGTGCCCAACCAGCTGCAAGCGAAAGCGGACCGCCAGCACCTGCGGGCAGAGGCAAGGGGCAGCTCTCTCTCTCGGGAGGGACGGGGACGCGCGCGCACACACACACACGCCTGCCTGCCTGCCTGCCTGCGGAAAAAAAAGAAAGAAAAGGTGTATATACTAAGTTTTTTGGAGGGAAAACGCCCGGCTGTCGAAAGGGGCCCGCCTGCAAGGACGGGGACACACACACACACACACACACACACACACACACACACAAGCCACGCCTGCCTCCCAGGGAAAAGGAGGAAAAAACTAAGTTTTTTGGAGGGAAAACGCACGGGAGCCGAAAAGGGGGCCGGCCTGCTGGCCGAGAGAGTCGAGGCGCGGGAAAGCGCACCGAGGGAGCACGGGAACGGGGAGGGGGAGAGAGAGACACAGAGGCACAGAGACACACGGATGGACGAGAGACGAGACCGGAGAGGAAGGAGCTCCGGTCCACCTCGCTTGCTTGCTAGCTACGTCTGTCTTTTCACCGCTGAGAGAAGGTAGTGCACCGTTCCCGGAGGCGCTGCAATACCGGGCCGATGCGTGGAGAGGACGGAGCAAGCTCCTGATCCAGCTCCCTGTTCCAAAAATCCGTTTAATATGTGGTCCCCCGATGGGGGACGTATCAGATATTAAACTGATAAGAACAGATACTACACTTGATCTTAGCCAAAAGGCCGAGAAGCGATACCCCCAAAGGCGCGGACCGACGCAGTCCCACACCAACACCCCCCTAATGTCCCGTGCACAAATCCTTCCAGCGCTCTTTTGCTGCCGCAAACCCCCATCTGTGAATGTCCCACTGGACCCTCCTGGCCACCTCCTCCTTCACCCTCCGCAGGATCCCAAAAGCAGGCTTCTCCACGCCGTGCTTCACCAGGTCTGTCCGGGCATCCCAGATGAAGGCCTTGACCAGGCTGACCAGTAGCCACAGCAGGAACTTCCGGTTCCGGCCCCGGATGCCGGCGATCCCTTTCAGGACGGACGCTTGCGTGATGGGGGAATCGGGGCTTACCTGTGCAAAGAGGGTCCCGCACGATCTCCACACCCTCTGGGCGAAGGCACACTCCCAGAAGACGTGACCCACCGTCTCTTCGCCCGCGCAGCCGTGTCGCGGGCACAGGCTCTGTCTGGAGAGCCCGTGCGCATGCATGACGGCCCTGACCGTCAGCCGACCCCACACGCAGAGCCAGTTCAGGTCCTTCAGCTTGTTATCCAGCCCCTCCGGCTGGACCCGCTGCCAGATGATCCGGGACACACCCGGGATCGCCGGCCGTTCTTCCGCCTTCACCATCCTGTACATGGTCCTGTGATTCAAACAGTTCGTCCCTTCCTTGATCCCCGGGTGTGCCCGCAGCCACCGCACTGCGTGGCGGTAGTGCAGCGGGAGCCGCTCTGCTTTGGGGGTCGTGTTGGTCCAGACCGTCAGGTGCCGCATGCTCGCCGCCAGCCAGAGACTGACAAACCGGCTGCACAGGTGGGCCGGGTTGTCGTGCAGGACCGTGCACAGGCTCGCTATGAAGGCGCAGTCCAACTTCGCCGGGAAGTCCAAGATCCCCCGACCCCCATCGGCCAGGGGTCTGTACATATCACACCTCTTCACCCGTTCGTAGGTGTGACCCCAGACGAAGTTGAAGATGCTCCTCACCAGATCTCTCCGCTTCCGGACCGGCAGGGGGTACACTACCGCCAGGTGGAGAAGCAGAGGCAGGACTTCCGCCTTCAGTACCAGCGCCTTCCCGATCCAGGTTAGCGATCGTTGCTGCCACAGGCCTAGCTTCCGGTTGACTTTCCGGAACCCGGCCTCCCAGTTGACACCTCCAGGATCTGTGGAGTGAAAGCTCACCCCCAGGATCTTCAGCGGCCCAGTCGTCCGTGACAGACCGCCAAAGTCCCGCGGCTCGCTCGGCCAGGTCCCGAAGACCTTCACTAAGCTCTTGGCCCTGTTCAGTCGGGCGCCGGTACCTCTTGAGAAATCCTCGACAATGCTGAGCGCCCTCCCCAGGCCGCCTTCAGAGCCCAGGAAGAGCGTGACGTCGTCTGCATATGCCGCGATCTTCGCCATCTGCCCTCCTCCACCTGGCACCAGGATCCCATCCACTCCCGGATCCCTCCTGAGCTGGTCCAGGAGGATCTCTAGGAAAAGCACATACAGCAGGGGCGAGAGAGGACAGCCCTGTCGCACACCACACCGCACTGGAATATGCCCGCCCAACGCTCCGTTGACGCATACCCGGGATGCCACCCCGTTGTACAAGGTCCGGACCCACCTGACAAACCCGTCCGGCAGACCCTTCCTCTCCAGGAGTGCCCACAGAATCTCGTGATGGACCCGGTCAAAGGCCTTGGTCTGGTCGAGGCTCACCAGCAGGAGCGGCAGGCCTCTATCTTCCACCCACGCGATGACGTCGCGGATCAGCTGCAGGGTCCAGCTGATCTTGCGGCCTGCCACACCACACGTCTGGTCAGCCTGCACCAAGGCCGGCATCACTGTTCTCAGGCGACCGCCCAGCACCCTGGCCAAGATCTTATAGTCAGTGCACAGGAGCTGGATTGGCCGCCAATTCCCCAGGTCTGCCTTGTCACCTCCCTTATGGACGAGGGAGATGACACCGATCTTCATGGTGGCACCGAGCCCATCACGATCCAGCACCTCGTTGAATACCTGCACCAAGAGCGGCTCCAGCTGGTCAAAAAAGGTGAGGTAAAACTCGGTCGGTAGACCGTCTATGCCAGGGACAGTGCCCTTCTTCATCCCCATCAGGGCAGATCGGATCTCTGCCCCTGACACTGCCCCGCCCAGAGCAGCGGGGTCGTCTACCGCCGGCTCCACTCCGTCCAGGAGCCTGCTCCTGATACCGGCGTCGGTCTCCTTCTCAGCAAACAGGGTGCTGTAATATTCTGTGGCACACTCCAACATCCCGGGTATGGAAGTGGCTACAGACCCGTCCGTCCTCCGAACGCCGTCAAAGAAGCCTCGCTCTTGTTGCCTCCTCACGGCGCCGAAGAACTGGGACGAGCAGCTTTCGTCATTCTCCCTCCAGACTCCACGGAGCCTGAAAAGAAAGTCCTTAGCCCACTGCAGCCACTTACCCCTAAGCAGGCTCTTGATGTGGGCGATCTTCTCCCCCTCGTAAGCGCCCCCTTGGTTCAGCTGCGCATACAGTGCCTCGAGCTCCTCCTGGAGCTTGGTGCACTGGCGGTCCTCCAAACTGCGGCGGATCCTGCAGTACTTCTTCGTCACCACCGCGATGGTGCGCTTGCAGGACTCCCACCAGTGCACCGCCGAACTGAAGGCGTCCCTCCTCTCCGCACATGCCCTCAGCACTGTAGCGATCTTCCTCTGGTATCTCGCCTCCTGCAGGACTTGCCTGTTCAGCTTCCAGTATCCGGCCTGGAAACGAGGGTCCTCAACACCAAAGGAAGCCGTCAGCATGTGATGGTCGGAAAACCAAGTAGGGGTCGCTTGCCTGCTTAGGGTCGTCCAGTTCGCCGAAGTGAAGACATAATCCAGCCGCCTGAAGGTCCCCCTTCCGTTGTCCCAGGTGTGATGTGCGACATTCTGAAATCCGTCCCGCAGGCCAAAATCTGCAATCAGAGACCGTAACCCATGGGCACCCTCACCTTGTGAGTCCCCCAGGTCGATGTTAAAATCCCCGCCGATGATCAGCTCTCTGTTTGTGTACAGCAGGGGCTCCAGATCTTTCAGGAAGGAGCCCTGCTGCCGCCGGTCCGCCGGGACATACACACCGATCAGCCGGGTCCGCACCCCGTGCCGGGTCCCGTCGACCACCAGCAGGCGCCCGGGGACCACAGAGCTGACCACCTGTGCCGCAAACCCTGGGGAACCACACAGGATGCCCACGCCAGAGGAGTTCACCCCCCCAACGCTCCACCACGAGGGCCCCTTTGTCCACTCCTTCTGGTAAGCGAGCACATCGTCGTGGTCTTTCAGATGGGTCTCCTGCAAAAAGCAAATATCCAAAAGCCTTTGGGACAAATATCGGAAAACTCCAGCTCGTTTCTCCCGGTTCCGCAGACCCCTCACATTAGCCGTGGCCACTGTGAAGGTCATGGCTGCTCCGGGGGGCTGTCACTCTCCATACCGTCGCTGGAGCTAGAGCTGGGTGGATGCTCTGCCCCTGCTGCACTGACCGAACTGTCGGTGTCTGTCCCCTCGATGTAGGTGACCGAAGGGACTGGGCTCACGCCCACCTCCATGTCAGAGACGGGGTCGGGCCCGGGATCGAGAACAAATCCGGGGCTGAGACCGAGGCCGGGGTCGGGGCCCCGGTCAGGGTGGGGGTCGGGGTCGGGGTCGGGGGGAGGGGGGTCGGGAGAGGGGTTGGGGCTGGAGCCCGGGTCAGGGTCAGGCCGGCGCGAGTACTCGCGGTCCGGGGTGTCGACCTGGCACGTCACCACAGGGCTCCCCTCACCTGAAAGGCACTGCGCCACAGAGAAGGGGCCCCGTGCCACGACTCTGTCTCCCTGCCCAGGGGGGAGGGAGCCTGCGGTGTCCCCCAGCTCCTGGCCGTCCTGCGTTGACGCTGGCGCTGCCCCCTCCTCCATCTCCTCCTGGTCTGCCATCGCCTCCCGGTCTGCCATCACCTCCTGCTCTGGCGCCGTCACCAGAGCTGCTACCGTCTCCGGGACGAGCTCCGCCTCCCCGTAGTACTCCCTGGATGTCTTCTTCTTCTTGTCGCCCGTCTCCATCTGTCCCTTGCCAGCCTGCGACCGCTTCCTAGGCTTCTTCCTCAACACGGGCATGTGGTGCATCTCCTCCTCCTCCTCACCTGCCCCCCGCGCTGCGGTTGGTCCTGCGTCTGCTCGGGCGGGGGGGGCCTTCACCACATCCGCCCAGCTCCCGACCACCCCGTCTTCGGCCCGAGATGGTCCCTCCTGCGGGTCGTCGCCGTCCTCCTCATGCTGCCTCCCCTTCCCCTTCCCCTTCCCCTTCCGTCTCGGCCGCACCACCACCGTCCATCCGGCATCCTTCCCGGCTCCCCCAGGGACCGCTCCACCACCATCCTGATGTTCGTCCTCGGTGTCCCCAGCCTCACTGCCTTCCGACTCCGTTTCTCCCACCGCCAGGCCGGATCCGTCATGGACAGCTCTGGCATACTCGGCGTTCCTAAGGAGGCAGTTGCGATACAAATGTCCAGTGTTGCCACACAAGGAACACTCTTTAACGGGACAATTCCGGGCCTGATGACCCCGCCGGTGGCACTTCCCACACTCCGCCGCGTTGCACTCGGCCTCCCGGTGCCCGGACTCCCGACACTTCCGACAGAACGGCGGCTGATTCCCGTAGAACAAGTACCCCCTACCTGGACCAATGGCGAAAGTGGCAGGCGGGTGGGCGAAACCGTCCTTACTTCTGTCGTCTGGCCTCAGCTCAACGTGATACTGCCTCTTCCCGGTCCAGACCTTGTAGGGGTCCATGATGATACGAGGGGGGTCCAACACGTCGACGTAACGACGGAGGAAGGTCGTGACGTCACTATCGGGAACAAAGGGGTCAAACATGTGCAGAATCACTGACCTTTCATTGTTGCTCTGGAGCCCCAGACACACGTAATTCTCCAGCCTGCCACTTTCCTTAGCCTTCATGATCTTCTCGGAAGCGCCACGATGTCCTTTCTCCTCCACGAACGAGAGATCCATATAGCGCTGCGCCCGATTCCCCTGCAAGCACTTGATATCCGCCACGTCCAAACCCAGGATCCCAAAAAGGATCTCCTCTTCGAAGACGTCCCTCCCCGGCATCTCTCCATCCGGCTTCCAGATGAAGCGGATGGTCTTCCGGATCTTGGGACCCTCCTCAGCCGTCCTCGCCGCCCCGGGATCCGCAGCCATCGTTCCGCAGCCTTTGCGGCTGCCGAAGCAGCCTTCTCACCAAAACCGAAGTCTTCTGGTGTCCAAGCGTCCAATCCAGGAAACGAAAATCCGAAGCGCAGTCCAGGCCAATCCAAAGTCCAAATCCGGCAAATCCAGCAGCGTAGTCTCCTCCAGGCGGTGTCCTCTCCGGTCTTCTCTCCCCGGTCTTTTGGTGTTACCTCAGCCGCGGGCCTGCCACGTACTAAGGATCGCAGCCAAAAGGCCGAGAAGCGATACCCCCAAAGGCGCGGACCGACGCGCGGGCGTTCCGCTGGCGCACAGTGGCGCAGGCCGACTCTCCTCTGGAGCCCGGGACCCGCGCAGCTGCCGGCCTCCCTGCAGCCAGAGGCCTGCCGCCGGACTCTGCTCCCCCTCTCTCTTGCCTGCCTGCCTGCCTTCCTGCCAGTCCCGGGCGGGGGCCCTGCTCTTTGATCTTCTGTCAACGGCCCGACAACGACCGCAGCCGCGGGGGGCGCCAGCCGCCCGGCCTCCTTAGCTTAGGCCCCTCCCACCGGCAGCAGCTGTGCCCAACCAGCTGCAAGCGAAAGCGGACCGCCAGCACCTGCGGGCAGAGGCAAGGGGCAGCTCTCTCTCTCGGGAGGGACGGGGACGCGCGCGCACACACACACACGCCTGCCTGCCTGCCTGCCTGCGGAAAAAAAAGAAAGAAAAGGTGTATATACTAAGTTTTTTGGAGGGAAAACGCCCGGCTGTCGAAAGGGGCCCGCCTGCAAGGACGGGGACACACACACACACACACACACACACACACACAAGCCACGCCTGCCTCCCAGGGAAAAGGAGGAAAAAACTAAGTTTTTTGGAGGGAAAACGCACGGGAGCCGAAAAGGGGGCCGGCCTGCTGGCCGAGAGAGTCGAGGCGCGGGAAAGCGCACCGAGGGAGCACGGGAACGGGGAGGGGGAGAGAGAGACACAGAGGCACAGAGACACACGGATGGACGAGAGACGAGACCGGAGAGGAAGGAGCTCCGGTCCACCTCGCTTGCTTGCTAGCTACGTCTGTCTTTTCACCGCTGAGAGAAGGTAGTGCACCGTTCCCGGAGGCGCTGCAATACCGGGCCGATGCGTGGAGAGGACGGAGCAAGCTCCTGATCCAGCTCCCTGTTCCAAAAATCCGTTTAATATGTGGTCCCCCGATGGGGGACGTATCAGATATTAAACTGATAAGAACAGATACTACACTTGATCTTAGCCAAAAGGCCGAGAAGCGATACCCCCAAAGGCGCGGACCGACGCGCGGGCGTTCCGCTGGCGCACAGTGGCGCAGGCCGACTCTCCTCTGGAGCCCGGGACCCGCGCAGCTGCCGGCCTCCCTGCAGCCAGAGGCCTGCCGCCGGACTCTGCTCCCCCTCTCTCTTGCCTGCCTGCCTGCCTTCCTGCCAGTCCCGGGCGGGGGCCCTGCTCTTTGATCTTCTGTCAACGGCCCGACAACGACCGCAGCCGCGGGGGGCGCCAGCCGCCCGGCCTCCTTAGCTTAGGCCCCTCCCACCGGCAGCAGCTGTGCCCAACCAGCTGCAAGCGAAAGCGGACCGCCAGCACCTGCGGGCAGAGGCAAGGGGCAGCTCTCTCTCTCGGGAGGGACGGGGACGCGCGCGCACACACACACGCCTGCCTGCCTGCCTGCCTGCCTGCGGAAAAAAAAGAAAGAAAAGGTGTATATACTAAGTTTTTTGGAGGGAAAACGCCCGGCTGTCGAAAGGGGCCCGCCTGCAAGGACGGGGACACACACACACACACACACACACACACACACACAAGCCACGCCTGCCTCCCAGGGAAAAGGAGGAAAAAACTAAGTTTTTTGGAGGGAAAACGCACGGGAGCCGAAAAGGGGGCCGGCCTGCTGGCCGAGAGAGTCGAGGCGCGGGAAAGCGCACCGAGGGAGCACGGGAACGGGGAGGGGGAGAGAGAGACACAGAGGCACAGAGACACACGGATGGACGAGAGACGAGACCGGAGAGGAAGGAGCTCCGGTCCACCTCGCTTGCTTGCTAGCTACGTCTGTCTTTTCACCGCTGAGAGAAGGTAGTGCACCGTTCCCGGAGGCGCTGCAATACCGGGCCGATGCGTGGAGAGGACGGAGCAAGCTCCTGATCCAGCTCCCTGTTCCAAAAATCCGTTTAATATGTGGTCCCCCGATGGGGGACGTATCAGATATTAAACTGATAAGAACAGATACTACACTTGATCTTAGCCAAAAGGCCGAGAAGCGATACCCCCAAAGGCGCGGACCGACGCGCGGGCGTTCCGCTGGCGCACAGTGGCGCAGGCCGACTCTCCTCTGGAGCCCGGGACCCGCGCAGCTGCCGGCCTCCCTGCAGCCAGAGGCCTGCCGCCGGACTCTGCTCCCCCTCTCTCTTGCCTGCCTGCCTGCCTTCCTGCCAGTCCCGGGCGGGGGCCCTGCTCTTTGATCTTCTGTCAACGGCCCGACAACGACCGCAGCCGCGGGGGGCGCCAGCCGCCCGGCCTCCTTAGCTTAGGCCCCTCCCACCGGCAGCAGCTGTGCCCAACCAGCTGCAAGCGAAAGCGGACCGCCAGCACCTGCGGGCAGAGGCAAGGGGCAGCTCTCTCTCTCGGGAGGGACGGGGACGCGCGCGCACACACACACACGCCTGCCTGCCTGCCTGCCTGCGGAAAAAAAAGAAAGAAAAGGTGTATATACTAAGTTTTTTGGAGGGAAAACGCCCGGCTGTCGAAAGGGGCCCGCCTGCAAGGACGGGGACACACACACACACACACACACACACACACACACACACACACAAGCCACGCCTGCCTCCCAGGGAAAAGGAGGAAAAAACTAAGTTTTTTGGAGGGAAAACGCACGGGAGCCGAAAAGGGGGCCGGCCTGCTGGCCGAGAGAGTCGAGGCGCGGGAAAGCGCACCGAGGGAGCACGGGAACGGGGAGGGGGAGAGAGAGACACAGAGGCACAGAGACACACGGATGGACGAGAGACGAGACCGGAGAGGAAGGAGCTCCGGTCCACCTCGCTTGCTTGCTAGCTACGTCTGTCTTTTCACCGCTGAGAGAAGGTAGTGCACCGTTCCCGGAGGCGCTGCAATACCGGGCCGATGCGTGGAGAGGACGGAGCAAGCTCCTGATCCAGCTCCCTGTTCCAAAAATCCGTTTAATATGTGGTCCCCCGATGGGGGACGTATCAGATATTAAACTGATAAGAACAGATACTACACTTGATCTTAGCCAAAAGGCCGAGAAGCGATACCCCCAAAGGCGCGGACCGACGCGCGGGCGTTCCGCTGGCGCACAGTGGCGCAGGCCGACTCTCCTCTGGAGCCCGGGACCCGCGCAGCTGCCGGCCTCCCTGCAGCCAGAGGCCTGCCGCCGGACTCTGCTCCCCCTCTCTCTTGCCTGCCTGCCTGCCTTCCTGCCAGTCCCGGGCGGGGGCCCTGCTCTTTGATCTTCTGTCAACGGCCCGACAACGACCGCAGCCGCGGGGGGCGCCAGCCGCCCGGCCTCCTTAGCTTAGGCCCCTCCCACCGGCAGCAGCTGTGCCCAACCAGCTGCAAGCGAAAGCGGACCGCCAGCACCTGCGGGCAGAGGCAAGGGGCAGCTCTCTCTCTCGGGAGGGACGGGGACGCGCGCGCACACACACACACGCCTGCCTGCCTGCCTGCCTGCGGAAAAAAAAGAAAGAAAAGGTGTATATACTAAGTTTTTTGGAGGGAAAACGCCCGGCTGTCGAAAGGGGCCCGCCTGCAAGGACGGGGACACACACACACACACACACACACACACACACAAGCCACGCCTGCCTCCCAGGGAAAAGGAGGAAAAAACTAAGTTTTTTGGAGGGAAAACGCACGGGAGCCGAAAAGGGGGCCGGCCTGCTGGCCGAGAGAGTCGAGGCGCGGGAAAGCGCACCGAGGGAGCACGGGAACGGGGAGGGGGAGAGAGAGACACAGAGGCACAGAGACACACGGATGGACGAGAGACGAGACCGGAGAGGAAGGAGCTCCGGTCCACCTCGCTTGCTTGCTAGCTACGTCTGTCTTTTCACCGCTGAGAGAAGGTAGTGCACCGTTCCCGGAGGCGCTGCAATACCGGGCCGATGCGTGGAGAGGACGGAGCAAGCTCCTGATCCAGCTCCCTGTTCCAAAAATCCGTTTAATATGTGGTCCCCCGATGGGGGACGTATCAGATATTAAACTGATAAGAACAGATACTACACTTGATCTTAGCCAAAAGGCCGAGAAGCGATACCCCCAAAGGCGCGGACCGACGCGCGGGCGTTCCGCTGGCGCACAGTGGCGCAGGCCGACTCTCCTCTGGAGCCCGGGACCCGCGCAGCTGCCGGCCTCCCTGCAGCCAGAGGCCTGCCGCCGGACTCTGCTCCCCCTCTCTCTTGCCTGCCTGCCTGCCTTCCTGCCAGTCCCGGGCGGGGGCCCTGCTCTTTGATCTTCTGTCAACGGCCCGACAACGACCGCAGCCGCGGGGGGCGCCAGCCGCCCGGCCTCCTTAGCTTAGGCCCCTCCCACCGGCAGCAGCTGTGCCCAACCAGCTGCAAGCGAAAGCGGACCGCCAGCACCTGCGGGCAGAGGCAAGGGGCAGCTCTCTCTCTCGGGAGGGACGGGGACGCGCGCGCACACACACACACGCCTGCCTGCCTGCCTGCCTGCGGAAAAAAAAGAAAGAAAAGGTGTATATACTAAGTTTTTTGGAGGGAAAACGCCCGGCTGTCGAAAGGGGCCCGCCTGCAAGGACGGGGACACACACACACACACACACACACACACACACAAGCCACGCCTGCCTCCCAGGGAAAAGGAGGAAAAAACTAAGTTTTTTGGAGGGAAAACGCACGGGAGCCGAAAAGGGGGCCGGCCTGCTGGCCGAGAGAGTCGAGGCGCGGGAAAGCGCACCGAGGGAGCACGGGAACGGGGAGGGGGAGAGAGAGACACAGAGGCACAGAGACACACGGATGGACGAGAGACGAGACCGGAGAGGAAGGAGCTCCGGTCCACCTCGCTTGCTTGCTAGCTACGTCTGTCTTTTCACCGCTGAGAGAAGGTAGTGCACCGTTCCCGGAGGCGCTGCAATACCGGGCCGATGCGTGGAGAGGACGGAGCAAGCTCCTGATCCAGCTCCCTGTTCCAAAAATCCGTTTAATATGTGGTCCCCCGATGGGGGACGTATCAGATATTAAACTGATAAGAACAGATACTACACTTGATCTTAGCCAAAAGGCCGAGAAGCGATACCCCCAAAGGCGCGGACCGACGCGCGGGCGTTCCGCTGGCGCACAGTGGCGCAGGCCGACTCTCCTCTGGAGCCCGGGACCCGCGCAGCTGCCGGCCTCCCTGCAGCCAGAGGCCTGCCGCCGGACTCTGCTCCCCCTCTCTCTTGCCTGCCTGCCTGCCTTCCTGCCAGTCCCGGGCGGGGGCCCTGCTCTTTGATCTTCTGTCAACGGCCCGACAACGACCGCAGCCGCGGGGGGCGCCAGCCGCCCGGCCTCCTTAGCTTAGGCCCCTCCCACCGGCAGCAGCTGTGCCCAACCAGCTGCAAGCGAAAGCGGACCGCCAGCACCTGCGGGCAGAGGCAAGGGGCAGCTCTCTCTCTCGGGAGGGACGGGGACGCGCGCGCACACACACACACGCCTGCCTGCCTGCCTGCCTGCGGAAAAAAAAGAAAGAAAAGGTGTATATACTAAGTTTTTTGGAGGGAAAACGCCCGGCTGTCGAAAGGGGCCCGCCTGCAAGGACGGGGACACACACACACACACACACACACACACACACACACACACAAGCCACGCCTGCCTCCCAGGGAAAAGGAGGAAAAAACTAAGTTTTTTGGAGGGAAAACGCACGGGAGCCGAAAAGGGGGCCGGCCTGCTGGCCGAGAGAGTCGAGGCGCGGGAAAGCGCACCGAGGGAGCACGGGAACGGGGAGGGGGAGAGAGAGACACAGAGGCACAGAGACACACGGATGGACGAGAGACGAGACCGGAGAGGAAGGAGCTCCGGTCCACCTCGCTTGCTTGCTAGCTACGTCTGTCTTTTCACCGCTGAGAGAAGGTAGTGCACCGTTCCCGGAGGCGCTGCAATACCGGGCCGATGCGTGGAGAGGACGGAGCAAGCTCCTGATCCAGCTCCCTGTTCCAAAAATCCGTTTAATATGTGGTCCCCCGATGGGGGACGTATCAGATATTAAACTGATAAGAACAGATACTACACTTGATCTTAGCCAAAAGGCCGAGAAGCGATACCCCCAAAGGCGCGGACCGACGCGCGGGCGTTCCGCTGGCGCACAGTGGCGCAGGCCGACTCTCCTCTGGAGCCCGGGACCCGCGCAGCTGCCGGCCTCCCTGCAGCCAGAGGCCTGCCGCCGGACTCTGCTCCCCCTCTCTCTTGCCTGCCTGCCTGCCTTCCTGCCAGTCCCGGGCGGGGGCCCTGCTCTTTGATCTTCTGTCAACGGCCCGACAACGACCGCAGCCGCGGGGGGCGCCAGCCGCCCGGCCTCCTTAGCTTAGGCCCCTCCCACCGGCAGCAGCTGTGCCCAACCAGCTGCAAGCGAAAGCGGACCGCCAGCACCTGCGGGCAGAGGCAAGGGGCAGCTCTCTCTCTCGGGAGGGACGGGGACGCGCGCGCACACACACACACGCCTGCCTGCCTGCCTGCCTGCGGAAAAAAAAGAAAGAAAAGGTGTATATACTAAGTTTTTTGGAGGGAAAACGCCCGGCTGTCGAAAGGGGCCCGCCTGCAAGGACGGGGACACACACACACACACACACACACACACACACACACACACACAAGCCACGCCTGCCTCCCAGGGAAAAGGAGGAAAAAACTAAGTTTTTTGGAGGGAAAACGCACGGGAGCCGAAAAGGGGGCCGGCCTGCTGGCCGAGAGAGTCGAGGCGCGGGAAAGCGCACCGAGGGAGCACGGGAACGGGGAGGGGGAGAGAGAGACACAGAGGCACAGAGACACACGGATGGACGAGAGACGAGACCGGAGAGGAAGGAGCTCCGGTCCACCTCGCTTGCTTGCTAGCTACGTCTGTCTTTTCACCGCTGAGAGAAGGTAGTGCACCGTTCCCGGAGGCGCTGCAATACCGGGCCGATGCGTGGAGAGGACGGAGCAAGCTCCTGATCCAGCTCCCTGTTCCAAAAATCCGTTTAATATGTGGTCCCCCGATGGGGGACGTATCAGATATTAAACTGATAAGAACAGATACTACACTTGATCTTAGCCAAAAGGCCGAGAAGCGATACCCCCAAAGGCGCGGACCGACGCGCGGGCGTTCCGCTGGCGCACAGTGGCGCAGGCCGACTCTCCTCTGGAGCCCGGGACCCGCGCAGCTGCCGGCCTCCCTGCAGCCAGAGGCCTGCCGCCGGACTCTGCTCCCCCTCTCTCTTGCCTGCCTGCCTGCCTTCCTGCCAGTCCCGGGCGGGGGCCCTGCTCTTTGATCTTCTGTCAACGGCCCGACAACGACCGCAGCCGCGGGGGGCGCCAGCCGCCCGGCCTCCTTAGCTTAGGCCCCTCCCACCGGCAGCAGCTGTGCCCAACCAGCTGCAAGCGAAAGCGGACCGCCAGCACCTGCGGGCAGAGGCAAGGGGCAGCTCTCTCTCTCGGGAGGGACGGGGACGCGCGCGCACACACACACACGCCTGCCTGCCTGCCTGCCTGCGGAAAAAAAAGAAAGAAAAGGTGTATATACTAAGTTTTTTGGAGGGAAAACGCCCGGCTGTCGAAAGGGGCCCGCCTGCAAGGACGGGGACACACACACACACACACACACACACACACACAAGCCACGCCTGCCTCCCAGGGAAAAGGAGGAAAAAACTAAGTTTTTTGGAGGGAAAACGCACGGGAGCCGAAAAGGGGGCCGGCCTGCTGGCCGAGAGAGTCGAGGCGCGGGAAAGCGCACCGAGGGAGCACGGGAACGGGGAGGGGGAGAGAGAGACACAGAGGCACAGAGACACACGGATGGACGAGAGACGAGACCGGAGAGGAAGGAGCTCCGGTCCACCTCGCTTGCTTGCTAGCTACGTCTGTCTTTTCACCGCTGAGAGAAGGTAGTGCACCGTTCCCGGAGGCGCTGCAATACCGGGCCGATGCGTGGAGAGGACGGAGCAAGCTCCTGATCCAGCTCCCTGTTCCAAAAATCCGTTTAATATGTGGTCCCCCGATGGGGGACGTATCAGATATTAAACTGATAAGAACAGATTTTTTTTTTTTTTTTTTATATTTTTATTAGAAAAAAGTACGTTAACAAATCATAAAACAGTCCCACACCAACACCCCCCTAATGTCCCGTGCACAAATCCTTCCAGCGCTCTTTTGCTGCCGCAAACCCCCATCTGTGAATGTCCCACTGGACCCTCCTGGCCACCTCCTCCTTCACCCTCCGCAGGATCCCAAAAGCAGGCTTCTCCACGCCGTGCTTCACCAGGTCTGTCCGGGCATCCCAGATGAAGGCCTTGACCAGGCTGACCAGTAGCCACAGCAGGAACTTCCGGTTCCGGCCCCGGATGCCGGCGATCCCTTTCAGGACGGACGCTTGCGTGATGGGGGAATCGGGGCTTACCTGTGCAAAGAGGGTCCCGCACGATCTCCACACCCTCTGGGCGAAGGCACACTCCCAGAAGACGTGACCCACCGTCTCTTCGCCCGCGCAGCCGTGTCGCGGGCACAGGCTCTGTCTGGAGAGCCCGTGCGCATGCATGACGGCCCTGACCGTCAGCCGACCCCACACGCAGAGCCAGTTCAGGTCCTTCAGCTTGTTATCCAGCCCCTCCGGCTGGACCCGCTGCCAGATGATCCGGGACACACCCGGGATCGCCGGCCGTTCTTCCGCCTTCACCATCCTGTACATGGTCCTGTGATTCAAACAGTTCGTCCCTTCCTTGATCCCCGGGTGTGCCCGCAGCCACCGCACTGCGTGGCGGTAGTGCAGCGGGAGCCGCTCTGCTTTGGGGGTCGTGTTGGTCCAGACCGTCAGGTGCCGCATGCTCGCCGCCAGCCAGAGACTGACAAACCGGCTGCACAGGTGGGCCGGGTTGTCGTGCAGGACCGTGCACAGGCTCGCTATGAAGGCGCAGTCCAACTTCGCCGGGAAGTCCAAGATCCCCCGACCCCCATCGGCCAGGGGTCTGTACATATCACACCTCTTCACCCGTTCGTAGGTGTGACCCCAGACGAAGTTGAAGATGCTCCTCACCAGATCTCTCCGCTTCCGGACCGGCAGGGGGTACACTACCGCCAGGTGGAGAAGCAGAGGCAGGACTTCCGCCTTCAGTACCAGCGCCTTCCCGATCCAGGTTAGCGATCGTTGCTGCCACAGGCCTAGCTTCCGGTTGACTTTCCGGAACCCGGCCTCCCAGTTGACACCTCCAGGATCTGTGGAGTGAAAGCTCACCCCCAGGATCTTCAGCGGCCCAGTCGTCCGTGACAGACCGCCAAAGTCCCGCGGCTCGCTCGGCCAGGTCCCGAAGACCTTCACTAAGCTCTTGGCCCTGTTCAGTCGGGCGCCGGTACCTCTTGAGAAATCCTCGACAATGCTGAGCGCCCTCCCCAGGCCGCCTTCAGAGCCCAGGAAGAGCGTGACGTCGTCTGCATATGCCGCGATCTTCGCCATCTGCCCTCCTCCACCTGGCACCAGGATCCCATCCACTCCCGGATCCCTCCTGAGCTGGTCCAGGAGGATCTCTAGGAAAAGCACATACAGCAGGGGCGAGAGAGGACAGCCCTGTCGCACACCACACCGCACTGGAATATGCCCGCCCAACGCTCCGTTGACGCATACCCGGGATGCCACCCCGTTGTACAAGGTCCGGACCCACCTGACAAACCCGTCCGGCAGACCCTTCCTCTCCAGGAGTGCCCACAGAATCTCGTGATGGACCCGGTCAAAGGCCTTGGTCTGGTCGAGGCTCACCAGCAGGAGCGGCAGGCCTCTATCTTCCACCCACGCGATGACGTCGCGGATCAGCTGCAGGGTCCAGCTGATCTTGCGGCCTGCCACACCACACGTCTGGTCAGCCTGCACCAAGGCCGGCATCACTGTTCTCAGGCGACCGCCCAGCACCCTGGCCAAGATCTTATAGTCAGTGCACAGGAGCTGGATTGGCCGCCAATTCCCCAGGTCTGCCTTGTCACCTCCCTTATGGACGAGGGAGATGACACCGATCTTCATGGTGGCACCGAGCCCATCACGATCCAGCACCTCGTTGAATACCTGCACCAAGAGCGGCTCCAGCTGGTCAAAAAAGGTGAGGTAAAACTCGGTCGGTAGACCGTCTATGCCAGGGACAGTGCCCTTCTTCATCCCCATCAGGGCAGATCGGATCTCTGCCCCTGACACTGCCCCGCCCAGAGCAGCGGGGTCGTCTACCGCCGGCTCCACTCCGTCCAGGAGCCTGCTCCTGATACCGGCGTCGGTCTCCTTCTCAGCAAACAGGGTGCTGTAATATTCTGTGGCACACTCCAACATCCCGGGTATGGAAGTGGCTACAGACCCGTCCGTCCTCCGAACGCCGTCAAAGAAGCCTCGCTCTTGTTGCCTCCTCACGGCGCCGAAGAACTGGGACGAGCAGCTTTCGTCATTCTCCCTCCAGACTCCACGGAGCCTGAAAAGAAAGTCCTTAGCCCACTGCAGCCACTTACCCCTAAGCAGGCTCTTGATGTGGGCGATCTTCTCCCCCTCGTAAGCGCCCCCTTGGTTCAGCTGCGCATACAGTGCCTCGAGCTCCTCCTGGAGCTTGGTGCACTGGCGGTCCTCCAAACTGCGGCGGATCCTGCAGTACTTCTTCGTCACCACCGCGATGGTGCGCTTGCAGGACTCCCACCAGTGCACCGCCGAACTGAAGGCGTCCCTCCTCTCCGCACATGCCCTCAGCACTGTAGCGATCTTCCTCTGGTATCTCGCCTCCTGCAGGACTTGCCTGTTCAGCTTCCAGTATCCGGCCTGGAAACGAGGGTCCTCAACACCAAAGGAAGCCGTCAGCATGTGATGGTCGGAAAACCAAGTAGGGGTCGCTTGCCTGCTTAGGGTCGTCCAGTTCGCCGAAGTGAAGACATAATCCAGCCGCCTGAAGGTCCCCCTTCCGTTGTCCCAGGTGTGATGTGCGACATTCTGAAATCCGTCCCGCAGGCCAAAATCTGCAATCAGAGACCGTAACCCATGGGCACCCTCACCTTGTGAGTCCCCCAGGTCGATGTTAAAATCCCCGCCGATGATCAGCTCTCTGTTTGTGTACAGCAGGGGCTCCAGATCTTTCAGGAAGGAGCCCTGCTGCCGCCGGTCCGCCGGGACATACACACCGATCAGCCGGGTCCGCACCCCGTGCCGGGTCCCGTCGACCACCAGCAGGCGCCCGGGGACCACAGAGCTGACCACCTGTGCCGCAAACCCTGGGGAACCACACAGGATGCCCACGCCAGAGGAGTTCACCCCCCCAACGCTCCACCACGAGGGCCCCTTTGTCCACTCCTTCTGGTAAGCGAGCACATCGTCGTGGTCTTTCAGATGGGTCTCCTGCAAAAAGCAAATATCCAAAAGCCTTTGGGACAAATATCGGAAAACTCCAGCTCGTTTCTCCCGGTTCCGCAGACCCCTCACATTAGCCGTGGCCACTGTGAAGGTCATGGCTGCTCCGGGGGGCTGTCACTCTCCATACCGTCGCTGGAGCTAGAGCTGGGTGGATGCTCTGCCCCTGCTGCACTGACCGAACTGTCGGTGTCTGTCCCCTCGATGTAGGTGACCGAAGGGACTGGGCTCACGCCCACCTCCATGTCAGAGACGGGGTCGGGCCCGGGATCGAGAACAAATCCGGGGCTGAGACCGAGGCCGGGGTCGGGGCCCCGGTCAGGGTGGGGGTCGGGGTCGGGGTCGGGGGGAGGGGGGTCGGGAGAGGGGTTGGGGCTGGAGCCCGGGTCAGGGTCAGGCCGGCGCGAGTACTCGCGGTCCGGGGTGTCGACCTGGCACGTCACCACAGGGCTCCCCTCACCTGAAAGGCACTGCGCCACAGAGAAGGGGCCCCGTGCCACGACTCTGTCTCCCTGCCCAGGGGGGAGGGAGCCTGCGGTGTCCCCCAGCTCCTGGCCGTCCTGCGTTGACGCTGGCGCTGCCCCCTCCTCCATCTCCTCCTGGTCTGCCATCGCCTCCCGGTCTGCCATCACCTCCTGCTCTGGCGCCGTCACCAGAGCTGCTACCGTCTCCGGGACGAGCTCCGCCTCCCCGTAGTACTCCCTGGATGTCTTCTTCTTCTTGTCGCCCGTCTCCATCTGTCCCTTGCCAGCCTGCGACCGCTTCCTAGGCTTCTTCCTCAACACGGGCATGTGGTGCATCTCCTCCTCCTCCTCACCTGCCCCCCGCGCTGCGGTTGGTCCTGCGTCTGCTCGGGCGGGGGGGGCCTTCACCACATCCGCCCAGCTCCCGACCACCCCGTCTTCGGCCCGAGATGGTCCCTCCTGCGGGTCGTCGCCGTCCTCCTCATGCTGCCTCCCCTTCCCCTTCCCCTTCCCCTTCCGTCTCGGCCGCACCACCACCGTCCATCCGGCATCCTTCCCGGCTCCCCCAGGGACCGCTCCACCACCATCCTGATGTTCGTCCTCGGTGTCCCCAGCCTCACTGCCTTCCGACTCCGTTTCTCCCACCGCCAGGCCGGATCCGTCATGGACAGCTCTGGCATACTCGGCGTTCCTAAGGAGGCAGTTGCGATACAAATGTCCAGTGTTGCCACACAAGGAACACTCTTTAACGGGACAATTCCGGGCCTGATGACCCCGCCGGTGGCACTTCCCACACTCCGCCGCGTTGCACTCGGCCTCCCGGTGCCCGGACTCCCGACACTTCCGACAGAACGGCGGCTGATTCCCGTAGAACAAGTACCCCCTACCTGGACCAATGGCGAAAGTGGCAGGCGGGTGGGCGAAACCGTCCTTACTTCTGTCGTCTGGCCTCAGCTCAACGTGATACTGCCTCTTCCCGGTCCAGACCTTGTAGGGGTCCATGATGATACGAGGGGGGTCCAACACGTCGACGTAACGACGGAGGAAGGTCGTGACGTCACTATCGGGAACAAAGGGGTCAAACATGTGCAGAATCACTGACCTTTCATTGTTGCTCTGGAGCCCCAGACACACGTAATTCTCCAGCCTGCCACTTTCCTTAGCCTTCATGATCTTCTCGGAAGCGCCACGATGTCCTTTCTCCTCCACGAACGAGAGATCCATATAGCGCTGCGCCCGATTCCCCTGCAAGCACTTGATATCCGCCACGTCCAAACCCAGGATCCCAAAAAGGATCTCCTCTTCGAAGACGTCCCTCCCCGGCATCTCTCCATCCGGCTTCCAGATGAAGCGGATGGTCTTCCGGATCTTGGGACCCTCCTCAGCCGTCCTCGCCGCCCCGGGATCCGCAGCCATCGTTCCGCAGCCTTTGCGGCTGCCGAAGCAGCCTTCTCACCAAAACCGAAGTCTTCTGGTGTCCAAGCGTCCAATCCAGGAAACGAAAATCCGAAGCGCAGTCCAGGCCAATCCAAAGTCCAAATCCGGCAAATCCAGCAGCGTAGTCTCCTCCAGGCGGTGTCCTCTCCGGTCTTCTCTCCCCGGTCTTTTGGTGTTACCTCAGCCGCGGGCCTGCCACGTACTAAGGATCGCAGCCAAAAGGCCGAGAAGCGATACCCCCAAAGGCGCGGACCGACGCGCGGGCGTTCCGCTGGCGCACAGTGGCGCAGGCCGACTCTCCTCTGGAGCCCGGGACCCGCGCAGCTGCCGGCCTCCCTGCAGCCAGAGGCCTGCCGCCGGACTCTGCTCCCCCTCTCTCTTGCCTGCCTGCCTGCCTTCCTGCCAGTCCCGGGCGGGGGCCCTGCTCTTTGATCTTCTGTCAACGGCCCGACAACGACCGCAGCCGCGGGGGGCGCCAGCCGCCCGGCCTCCTTAGCTTAGGCCCCTCCCACCGGCAGCAGCTGTGCCCAACCAGCTGCAAGCGAAAGCGGACCGCCAGCACCTGCGGGCAGAGGCAAGGGGCAGCTCTCTCTCTCGGGAGGGACGGGGACGCGCGCGCACACACACACACGCCTGCCTGCCTGCCTGCCTGCGGAAAAAAAAGAAAGAAAAGGTGTATATACTAAGTTTTTTGGAGGGAAAACGCCCGGCTGTCGAAAGGGGCCCGCCTGCAAGGACGGGGACACACACACACACACACACACACACACACACAAGCCACGCCTGCCTCCCAGGGAAAAGGAGGAAAAAACTAAGTTTTTTGGAGGGAAAACGCACGGGAGCCGAAAAGGGGGCCGGCCTGCTGGCCGAGAGAGTCGAGGCGCGGGAAAGCGCACCGAGGGAGCACGGGAACGGGGAGGGGGAGAGAGAGACACAGAGGCACAGAGACACACGGATGGACGAGAGACGAGACCGGAGAGGAAGGAGCTCCGGTCCACCTCGCTTGCTTGCTAGCTACGTCTGTCTTTTCACCGCTGAGAGAAGGTAGTGCACCGTTCCCGGAGGCGCTGCAATACCGGGCCGATGCGTGGAGAGGACGGAGCAAGCTCCTGATCCAGCTCCCTGTTCCAAAAATCCGTTTAATATGTGGTCCCCCGATGGGGGACGTATCAGATATTAAACTGATAAGAACAGATACTACACTTGATCTTAGCCAAAAGGCCGAGAAGCGATACCCCCAAAGGCGCGGACCGACGCGCGGGCGTTCCGCTGGCGCACAGTGGCGCAGGCCGACTCTCCTCTGGAGCCCGGGACCCGCGCAGCTGCCGGCCTCCCTGCAGCCAGAGGCCTGCCGCCGGACTCTGCTCCCCCTCTCTCTTGCCTGCCTGCCTGCCTTCCTGCCAGTCCCGGGCGGGGGCCCTGCTCTTTGATCTTCTGTCAACGGCCCGACAACGACCGCAGCCGCGGGGGGCGCCAGCCGCCCGGCCTCCTTAGCTTAGGCCCCTCCCACCGGCAGCAGCTGTGCCCAACCAGCTGCAAGCGAAAGCGGACCGCCAGCACCTGCGGGCAGAGGCAAGGGGCAGCTCTCTCTCTCGGGAGGGACGGGGACGCGCGCGCACACACACACACGCCTGCCTGCCTGCCTGCCTGCGGAAAAAAAAGAAAGAAAAGGTGTATATACTAAGTTTTTTGGAGGGAAAACGCCCGGCTGTCGAAAGGGGCCCGCCTGCAAGGACGGGGACACACACACACACACACACACACACACACACAAGCCACGCCTGCCTCCCAGGGAAAAGGAGGAAAAAACTAAGTTTTTTGGAGGGAAAACGCACGGGAGCCGAAAAGGGGGCCGGCCTGCTGGCCGAGAGAGTCGAGGCGCGGGAAAGCGCACCGAGGGAGCACGGGAACGGGGAGGGGGAGAGAGAGACACAGAGGCACAGAGACACACGGATGGACGAGAGACGAGACCGGAGAGGAAGGAGCTCCGGTCCACCTCGCTTGCTTGCTAGCTACGTCTGTCTTTTCACCGCTGAGAGAAGGTAGTGCACCGTTCCCGGAGGCGCTGCAATACCGGGCCGATGCGTGGAGAGGACGGAGCAAGCTCCTGATCCAGCTCCCTGTTCCAAAAATCCGTTTAATATGTGGTCCCCCGATGGGGGACGTATCAGATATTAAACTGATAAGAACAGATACTACACTTGATCTTAGCCAAAAGGCCGAGAAGCGATACCCCCAAAGGCGCGGACCGACGCGCGGGCGTTCCGCTGGCGCACAGTGGCGCAGGCCGACTCTCCTCTGGAGCCCGGGACCCGCGCAGCTGCCGGCCTCCCTGCAGCCAGAGGCCTGCCGCCGGACTCTGCTCCCCCTCTCTCTTGCCTGCCTGCCTGCCTTCCTGCCAGTCCCGGGCGGGGGCCCTGCTCTTTGATCTTCTGTCAACGGCCCGACAACGACCGCAGCCGCGGGGGGCGCCAGCCGCCCGGCCTCCTTAGCTTAGGCCCCTCCCACCGGCAGCAGCTGTGCCCAACCAGCTGCAAGCGAAAGCGGACCGCCAGCACCTGCGGGCAGAGGCAAGGGGCAGCTCTCTCTCTCGGGAGGGACGGGGACGCGCGCGCACACACACACACGCCTGCCTGCCTGCCTGCCTGCGGAAAAAAAAGAAAGAAAAGGTGTATATACTAAGTTTTTTGGAGGGAAAACGCCCGGCTGTCGAAAGGGGCCCGCCTGCAAGGACGGGGACACACACACACACACACACACACACACACACACACACACAAGCCACGCCTGCCTCCCAGGGAAAAGGAGGAAAAAACTAAGTTTTTTGGAGGGAAAACGCACGGGAGCCGAAAAGGGGGCCGGCCTGCTGGCCGAGAGAGTCGAGGCGCGGGAAAGCGCACCGAGGGAGCACGGGAACGGGGAGGGGGAGAGAGAGACACAGAGGCACAGAGACACACGGATGGACGAGAGACGAGACCGGAGAGGAAGGAGCTCCGGTCCACCTCGCTTGCTTGCTAGCTACGTCTGTCTTTTCACCGCTGAGAGAAGGTAGTGCACCGTTCCCGGAGGCGCTGCAATACCGGGCCGATGCGTGGAGAGGACGGAGCAAGCTCCTGATCCAGCTCCCTGTTCCAAAAATCCGTTTAATATGTGGTCCCCCGATGGGGGACGTATCAGATATTAAACTGATAAGAACAGATACTACACTTGATCTTAGCCAAAAGGCCGAGAAGCGATACCCCCAAAGGCGCGGACCGACGCGCGGGCGTTCCGCTGGCGCACAGTGGCGCAGGCCGACTCTCCTCTGGAGCCCGGGACCCGCGCAGCTGCCGGCCTCCCTGCAGCCAGAGGCCTGCCGCCGGACTCTGCTCCCCCTCTCTCTTGCCTGCCTGCCTGCCTTCCTGCCAGTCCCGGGCGGGGGCCCTGCTCTTTGATCTTCTGTCAACGGCCCGACAACGACCGCAGCCGCGGGGGGCGCCAGCCGCCCGGCCTCCTTAGCTTAGGCCCCTCCCACCGGCAGCAGCTGTGCCCAACCAGCTGCAAGCGAAAGCGGACCGCCAGCACCTGCGGGCAGAGGCAAGGGGCAGCTCTCTCTCTCGGGAGGGACGGGGACGCGCGCGCACACACACACACGCCTGCCTGCCTGCCTGCCTGCGGAAAAAAAAGAAAGAAAAGGTGTATATACTAAGTTTTTTGGAGGGAAAACGCCCGGCTGTCGAAAGGGGCCCGCCTGCAAGGACGGGGACACACACACACACACACACACACACACACACAAGCCACGCCTGCCTCCCAGGGAAAAGGAGGAAAAAACTAAGTTTTTTGGAGGGAAAACGCACGGGAGCCGAAAAGGGGGCCGGCCTGCTGGCCGAGAGAGTCGAGGCGCGGGAAAGCGCACCGAGGGAGCACGGGAACGGGGAGGGGGAGAGAGAGACACAGAGGCACAGAGACACACGGATGGACGAGAGACGAGACCGGAGAGGAAGGAGCTCCGGTCCACCTCGCTTGCTTGCTAGCTACGTCTGTCTTTTCACCGCTGAGAGAAGGTAGTGCACCGTTCCCGGAGGCGCTGCAATACCGGGCCGATGCGTGGAGAGGACGGAGCAAGCTCCTGATCCAGCTCCCTGTTCCAAAAATCCGTTTAATATGTGGTCCCCCGATGGGGGACGTATCAGATATTAAACTGATAAGAACAGATACTACACTTGATCTTAGCCAAAAGGCCGAGAAGCGATACCCCCAAAGGCGCGGACCGACGCGCGGGCGTTCCGCTGGCGCACAGTGGCGCAGGCCGACTCTCCTCTGGAGCCCGGGACCCGCGCAGCTGCCGGCCTCCCTGCAGCCAGAGGCCTGCCGCCGGACTCTGCTCCCCCTCTCTCTTGCCTGCCTGCCTGCCTTCCTGCCAGTCCCGGGCGGGGGCCCTGCTCTTTGATCTTCTGTCAACGGCCCGACAACGACCGCAGCCGCGGGGGGCGCCAGCCGCCCGGCCTCCTTAGCTTAGGCCCCTCCCACCGGCAGCAGCTGTGCCCAACCAGCTGCAAGCGAAAGCGGACCGCCAGCACCTGCGGGCAGAGGCAAGGGGCAGCTCTCTCTCTCGGGAGGGACGGGGACGCGCGCGCACACACACACACGCCTGCCTGCCTGCCTGCCTGCGGAAAAAAAAGAAAGAAAAGGTGTATATACTAAGTTTTTTGGAGGGAAAACGCCCGGCTGTCGAAAGGGGCCCGCCTGCAAGGACGGGGACACACACACACACACACACACACACACACACAAGCCACGCCTGCCTCCCAGGGAAAAGGAGGAAAAAACTAAGTTTTTTGGAGGGAAAACGCACGGGAGCCGAAAAGGGGGCCGGCCTGCTGGCCGAGAGAGTCGAGGCGCGGGAAAGCGCACCGAGGGAGCACGGGAACGGGGAGGGGGAGAGAGAGACACAGAGGCACAGAGACACACGGATGGACGAGAGACGAGACCGGAGAGGAAGGAGCTCCGGTCCACCTCGCTTGCTTGCTAGCTACGTCTGTCTTTTCACCGCTGAGAGAAGGTAGTGCACCGTTCCCGGAGGCGCTGCAATACCGGGCCGATGCGTGGAGAGGACGGAGCAAGCTCCTGATCCAGCTCCCTGTTCCAAAAATCCGTTTAATATGTGGTCCCCCGATGGGGGACGTATCAGATATTAAACTGATAAGAACAGATACTACACTTGATCTTAGCCAAAAGGCCGAGAAGCGATACCCCCAAAGGCGCGGACCGACGCGCGGGCGTTCCGCTGGCGCACAGTGGCGCAGGCCGACTCTCCTCTGGAGCCCGGGACCCGCGCAGCTGCCGGCCTCCCTGCAGCCAGAGGCCTGCCGCCGGACTCTGCTCCCCCTCTCTCTTGCCTGCCTGCCTGCCTTCCTGCCAGTCCCGGGCGGGGGCCCTGCTCTTTGATCTTCTGTCAACGGCCCGACAACGACCGCAGCCGCGGGGGGCGCCAGCCGCCCGGCCTCCTTAGCTTAGGCCCCTCCCACCGGCAGCAGCTGTGCCCAACCAGCTGCAAGCGAAAGCGGACCGCCAGCACCTGCGGGCAGAGGCAAGGGGCAGCTCTCTCTCTCGGGAGGGACGGGGACGCGCGCGCACACACACACACGCCTGCCTGCCTGCCTGCCTGCGGAAAAAAAAGAAAGAAAAGGTGTATATACTAAGTTTTTTGGAGGGAAAACGCCCGGCTGTCGAAAGGGGCCCGCCTGCAAGGACGGGGACACACACACACACACACACACACACACACACACAGCCACGCCTGCCTCCCAGGGAAAAGGAGGAAAAAACTAAGTTTTTTGGAGGGAAAACGCACGGGAGCCGAAAAGGGGGCCGGCCTGCTGGCCGAGAGAGTCGAGGCGCGGGAAAGCGCACCGAGGGAGCACGGGAACGGGGAGGGGGAGAGAGAGACACAGAGGCACAGAGACACACGGATGGACGAGAGACGAGACCGGAGAGGAAGGAGCTCCGGTCCACCTCGCTTGCTTGCTAGCTACGTCTGTCTTTTCACCGCTGAGAGAAGGTAGTGCACCGTTCCCGGAGGCGCTGCAATACCGGGCCGATGCGTGGAGAGGACGGAGCAAGCTCCTGATCCAGCTCCCTGTTCCAAAAATCCGTTTAATATGTGGTCCCCCGATGGGGGACGTATCAGATATTAAACTGATAAGAACAGATACTACACTTGATCTTAGCCAAAAGGCCGAGAAGCGATACCCCCAAAGGCGCGGACCGACGCGCGGGCGTTCCGCTGGCGCACAGTGGCGCAGGCCGACTCTCCTCTGGAGCCCGGGACCCGCGCAGCTGCCGGCCTCCCTGCAGCCAGAGGCCTGCCGCCGGACTCTGCTCCCCCTCTCTCTTGCCTGCCTGCCTGCCTTCCTGCCAGTCCCGGGCGGGGGCCCTGCTCTTTGATCTTCTGTCAACGGCCCGACAACGACCGCAGCCGCGGGGGGCGCCAGCCGCCCGGCCTCCTTAGCTTAGGCCCCTCCCACCGGCAGCAGCTGTGCCCAACCAGCTGCAAGCGAAAGCGGACCGCCAGCACCTGCGGGCAGAGGCAAGGGGCAGCTCTCTCTCTCGGGAGGGACGGGGACGCGCGCGCACACACACACACGCCTGCCTGCCTGCCTGCCTGCGGAAAAAAAAGAAAGAAAAGGTGTATATACTAAGTTTTTTGGAGGGAAAACGCCCGGCTGTCGAAAGGGGCCCGCCTGCAAGGACGGGGACACACACACACACACACACACACACACACACACAAGCCACGCCTGCCTCCCAGGGAAAAGGAGGAAAAAACTAAGTTTTTTGGAGGGAAAACGCACGGGAGCCGAAAAGGGGGCCGGCCTGCTGGCCGAGAGAGTCGAGGCGCGGGAAAGCGCACCGAGGGAGCACGGGAACGGGGAGGGGGAGAGAGAGACACAGAGGCACAGAGACACACGGATGGACGAGAGACGAGACCGGAGAGGAAGGAGCTCCGGTCCACCTCGCTTGCTTGCTAGCTACGTCTGTCTTTTCACCGCTGAGAGAAGGTAGTGCACCGTTCCCGGAGGCGCTGCAATACCGGGCCGATGCGTGGAGAGGACGGAGCAAGCTCCTGATCCAGCTCCCTGTTCCAAAAATCCGTTTAATATGTGGTCCCCCGATGGGGGACGTATCAGATATTAAACTGATAAGAACAGATACTACACTTGATCTTAGCCAAAAGGCCGAGAAGCGATACCCCCAAAGGCGCGGACCGACGCGCGGGCGTTCCGCTGGCGCACAGTGGCGCAGGCCGACTCTCCTCTGGAGCCCGGGACCCGCGCAGCTGCCGGCCTCCCTGCAGCCAGAGGCCTGCCGCCGGACTCTGCTCCCCCTCTCTCTTGCCTGCCTGCCTGCCTTCCTGCCAGTCCCGGGCGGGGGCCCTGCTCTTTGATCTTCTGTCAACGGCCCGACAACGACCGCAGCCGCGGGGGGCGCCAGCCGCCCGGCCTCCTTAGCTTAGGCCCCTCCCACCGGCAGCAGCTGTGCCCAACCAGCTGCAAGCGAAAGCGGACCGCCAGCACCTGCGGGCAGAGGCAAGGGGCAGCTCTCTCTCTCGGGAGGGACGGGGACGCGCGCGCACACACACACACGCCTGCCTGCCTGCCTGCCTGCGGAAAAAAAAGAAAGAAAAGGTGTATATACTAAGTTTTTTGGAGGGAAAACGCCCGGCTGTCGAAAGGGGCCCGCCTGCAAGGACGGGGACACACACACACACACACACACACACACACACAAGCCACGCCTGCCTCCCAGGGAAAAGGAGGAAAAAACTAAGTTTTTTGGAGGGAAAACGCACGGGAGCCGAAAAGGGGGCCGGCCTGCTGGCCGAGAGAGTCGAGGCGCGGGAAAGCGCACCGAGGGAGCACGGGAACGGGGAGGGGGAGAGAGAGACACAGAGGCACAGAGACACACGGATGGACGAGAGACGAGACCGGAGAGGAAGGAGCTCCGGTCCACCTCGCTTGCTTGCTAGCTACGTCTGTCTTTTCACCGCTGAGAGAAGGTAGTGCACCGTTCCCGGAGGCGCTGCAATACCGGGCCGATGCGTGGAGAGGACGGAGCAAGCTCCTGATCCAGCTCCCTGTTCCAAAAATCCGTTTAATATGTGGTCCCCCGATGGGGGACGTATCAGATATTAAACTGATAAGAACAGATTTTTTTTTTTTTTTTTTATATTTTTATTAGAAAAAAGTACGTTAACAAATCATAAAACAGTCCCACACCAACACCCCCCTAATGTCCCGTGCACAAATCCTTCCAGCGCTCTTTTGCTGCCGCAAACCCCCATCTGTGAATGTCCCACTGGACCCTCCTGGCCACCTCCTCCTTCACCCTCCGCAGGATCCCAAAAGCAGGCTTCTCCACGCCGTGCTTCACCAGGTCTGTCCGGGCATCCCAGATGAAGGCCTTGACCAGGCTGACCAGTAGCCACAGCAGGAACTTCCGGTTCCGGCCCCGGATGCCGGCGATCCCTTTCAGGACGGACGCTTGCGTGATGGGGGAATCGGGGCTTACCTGTGCAAAGAGGGTCCCGCACGATCTCCACACCCTCTGGGCGAAGGCACACTCCCAGAAGACGTGACCCACCGTCTCTTCGCCCGCGCAGCCGTGTCGCGGGCACAGGCTCTGTCTGGAGAGCCCGTGCGCATGCATGACGGCCCTGACCGTCAGCCGACCCCACACGCAGAGCCAGTTCAGGTCCTTCAGCTTGTTATCCAGCCCCTCCGGCTGGACCCGCTGCCAGATGATCCGGGACACACCCGGGATCGCCGGCCGTTCTTCCGCCTTCACCATCCTGTACATGGTCCTGTGATTCAAACAGTTCGTCCCTTCCTTGATCCCCGGGTGTGCCCGCAGCCACCGCACTGCGTGGCGGTAGTGCAGCGGGAGCCGCTCTGCTTTGGGGGTCGTGTTGGTCCAGACCGTCAGGTGCCGCATGCTCGCCGCCAGCCAGAGACTGACAAACCGGCTGCACAGGTGGGCCGGGTTGTCGTGCAGGACCGTGCACAGGCTCGCTATGAAGGCGCAGTCCAACTTCGCCGGGAAGTCCAAGATCCCCCGACCCCCATCGGCCAGGGGTCTGTACATATCACACCTCTTCACCCGTTCGTAGGTGTGACCCCAGACGAAGTTGAAGATGCTCCTCACCAGATCTCTCCGCTTCCGGACCGGCAGGGGGTACACTACCGCCAGGTGGAGAAGCAGAGGCAGGACTTCCGCCTTCAGTACCAGCGCCTTCCCGATCCAGGTTAGCGATCGTTGCTGCCACAGGCCTAGCTTCCGGTTGACTTTCCGGAACCCGGCCTCCCAGTTGACACCTCCAGGATCTGTGGAGTGAAAGCTCACCCCCAGGATCTTCAGCGGCCCAGTCGTCCGTGACAGACCGCCAAAGTCCCGCGGCTCGCTCGGCCAGGTCCCGAAGACCTTCACTAAGCTCTTGGCCCTGTTCAGTCGGGCGCCGGTACCTCTTGAGAAATCCTCGACAATGCTGAGCGCCCTCCCCAGGCCGCCTTCAGAGCCCAGGAAGAGCGTGACGTCGTCTGCATATGCCGCGATCTTCGCCATCTGCCCTCCTCCACCTGGCACCAGGATCCCATCCACTCCCGGATCCCTCCTGAGCTGGTCCAGGAGGATCTCTAGGAAAAGCACATACAGCAGGGGCGAGAGAGGACAGCCCTGTCGCACACCACACCGCACTGGAATATGCCCGCCCAACGCTCCGTTGACGCATACCCGGGATGCCACCCCGTTGTACAAGGTCCGGACCCACCTGACAAACCCGTCCGGCAGACCCTTCCTCTCCAGGAGTGCCCACAGAATCTCGTGATGGACCCGGTCAAAGGCCTTGGTCTGGTCGAGGCTCACCAGCAGGAGCGGCAGGCCTCTATCTTCCACCCACGCGATGACGTCGCGGATCAGCTGCAGGGTCCAGCTGATCTTGCGGCCTGCCACACCACACGTCTGGTCAGCCTGCACCAAGGCCGGCATCACTGTTCTCAGGCGACCGCCCAGCACCCTGGCCAAGATCTTATAGTCAGTGCACAGGAGCTGGATTGGCCGCCAATTCCCCAGGTCTGCCTTGTCACCTCCCTTATGGACGAGGGAGATGACACCGATCTTCATGGTGGCACCGAGCCCATCACGATCCAGCACCTCGTTGAATACCTGCACCAAGAGCGGCTCCAGCTGGTCAAAAAAGGTGAGGTAAAACTCGGTCGGTAGACCGTCTATGCCAGGGACAGTGCCCTTCTTCATCCCCATCAGGGCAGATCGGATCTCTGCCCCTGACACTGCCCCGCCCAGAGCAGCGGGGTCGTCTACCGCCGGCTCCACTCCGTCCAGGAGCCTGCTCCTGATACCGGCGTCGGTCTCCTTCTCAGCAAACAGGGTGCTGTAATATTCTGTGGCACACTCCAACATCCCGGGTATGGAAGTGGCTACAGACCCGTCCGTCCTCCGAACGCCGTCAAAGAAGCCTCGCTCTTGTTGCCTCCTCACGGCGCCGAAGAAC
>NW_028296896.1:0-90000 GCF_055471065.1 Atractosteus spatula
AGATGGATCAAGGTTTTGTATAACAATGTCATCTCAAGGGTATGCATTAATGGTAAGCTAGGCATGGGTATTCCAGTCAGGTGCGGGGTGAGGCAAGGATGCCCTCTGTCCCCCTTATTGTACGTGCTCTACATAGAACCCTTTCTACATCTGATTCGAGGTGATCCCCGGGTGGAAGGGGTGGTGGTCCCGGGGAGTGGGGGAGCACAGGCAAAAATAGCTGCCTATGCGGACGATATTTCGTTGTTTCTTACCACTGACAGCAGTCTTTCACAAGTACTACAGATAGTAGAGAGTCAGACCAGAGGGACAGGTGCTTTTTTGAACACGTCAAAATGTACTGTTAAATATTTTGGCAAGTGGAAAGAACGACAAGATGTGGCGGGTGGTCTTACCTTGGTGACGGGGCCGGTGAAGATTTTGGGAGTTCTCTACCATACACAGGACTCGGCCAGGATCAATTGGGACCTGAGGATGGGGAAGGTTAAGCAAAAGATGGGCCTGTGGTTGAATAGGTCGCTGACATACACGGGGAAAGTGCTAGTTTTAAAGGTGGACGTACTGCCACTGCTGCTTCACTTGGCCTGCGTGTTCCCCCTGCCTGCTCGGCTCCGCCGAGACCTGGTGAGGGCGGTCTTCCACTTCGTTTGGAGTGGAACGCATGAGTATATAAGGAGGGCGGACATGTGCAGGCCAGTGGAGGGGGGTGGTAGGGCTGTTCCGGACTTCCCGTTGAAGTTAGACACTATTTTCATTGCAAATCTGTGTAAAACCCTATACGAAGACCCGGATCACCTCTGTGTTTGTTTTATTCGTTTGTGGTTCGCAGCTACGATGAAACACCTGGTAGTGTGGACGAACACAACGCCGAAGGCACAAAAGCTGCCTTGGCATTATAGGCATGCTGTGGTGTGGCTCCAGAAACATCCGGAGTTCAGGAAGGGCTTGGGTTCAACGGACCATAGGCAAATGTATAGGGTTATTATGGAGAAGGGGGAACCTGCGGTCGTGGGGGTGTCGGAGGAGGAGTGGAGGCAGATCCAGCCGGTGGGTCTAGAACACAGACTCAAGGACCTCAACTGGCGGTTGCTCTGGAACAGGTTGCCCGTGAGGGACACGCTCCACAGGCATGGATTGTCCAGGCAGGACAAGTGCCCGCATCCCGACTGTTCTGAGGTGGAGACCCTACTACATGTATTCTGGGGTTGTGTTTTCGCCCAAAGGGTGTGGGGTCACTGCGAGGAGCTCTTGCAGAAAGTCGCCCTTGATTTTGTTTTAACGAGCCGGGTGGTGATTCGAGGAATAAAGGGAGCGAGGAAATGGAACAAAGAATTTTTGTTATGGTTTATACTAAGTTTAGTTAAGTTTTATATATGGGCAGCTAGGAAGGAGCGGGTGGAGCACGGCGGTAGTGTTACAGCCGTGTCGGTAATTTGTAAAGTCAAAAACGATGTCAGCAGACGTGTCCGGTGGGACATCCTGAGGTGGGGTTTTGCAGCGGCAAAAGAAAGGTGGAAGGGGTTAATTTCTTTGGGGTGTTGAATTGTTTTTCTGTGTATGGTTTTGTTTCTGTATTTCTTGGTTTTATAATAATAATGGAAATGTTGGGGATGGAGGAGGGATTAATTTTGCATACTGGGCGGGATTATGGTAATGTAAGGAATTTGTGTAAATATTTTCGGTGACTGTGTTTTGGAGGGTTTCTGTTTGAACTCATATGAATATTGTCTTATTTATACTTTGTGGCTTTCTGATTTTTGATCTTGACTGTGGAGTGTAATATCATATGGGGTGTTGCTATTGTTCCAAGGGGGGGCTGATTTGTTCTTTTTGTTTGAATGGTGGAAATGTTGTTGTTGTCTTACCTTGGTGTGTTGTAGTTTGTTATTTTTGTAATAAAAACATAAAAAAAATCTGTTCTTATCAGTTTAATATCTGATACGTCCCCCATCGGGGGACCACATATTAAACGGATTTTTGGAACAGGGAGCTGGATCAGGAGCTTGCTCCGTCCTCTCCACGCATCGGCCCGGTATTGCAGCGCCTCCGGGAACGGTGCACTACCTTCTCTCAGCGGTGAAAAGACAGACGTAGCTAGCAAGCAAGCGAGGTGGACCGGAGCTCCTTCCTCTCCGGTCTCGTCTCTCGTCCATCTGTGCGTCTCTGTGTCTCTCTCTCTCCCCCTCCCCGTTCCCGTGCTCCCTCCGTGCACTTTCCCGCGCCTCGACTCTCTCGGCAAGCAGGCCGGCCCCCTTTTCGGCTCCCGTGCGTTTTCCCTCCAAAAAACTTAGTTTTTTCCTCCTTTTTCCAGGGAGGCAGGCGTGGCTTGTGTGTGTGTGTGTGTGTGTGTGTGTGTGTGTGTGTGTGTGTGTGTGTGTGTGTCCCCGTCCTTGCAGGCGGGCCCCTTTCGACAGCCGGCCGTTTTCCCTCCAAAAAACTTAGTATATACACCTTTTCTTTCTTTTTTTCGGCAGGCAGGCAGGTGTGTGTGTGTCCCCGTCCCTCCCGAGAGAGCGCTGCCCCTTGCCTCTGCCCGCAGGTGCCGACGGTCCGCTTTCGCTTGCAGCTCACTCGGCACGGCTGCTGCTGGTGGGAGGGGCCTAAGCTAAGGAGGCCGGCCGGCTGGCGCCCCCCGCGGCTGCGGTCGTTGTCGGGCCGTTGACAGGAGATCAAAGAGCAGGGCCCCCGCCCGGGACTGGCGGGCAGGCAGGCGAGCAAGCAGGCAGGCAAGAGAGGGGGAGAGCGGAGTCCGGGCGGCCGGCAGCCGCGTGCGGACCGGGCTCCAGAGGCGTCGGCCTGCGCCGCTGCGCGCCAGCCGGACGCCCGCGCGCCCGCCCAAGGCCGGCGTCGGGCATCGCTTCTCGGCCTTTTGGCTAAGATCAAGTGTAGTATCTGTTCTTATCAGTTTAATATCTGATACGTCCCCCATCGGGGGACCACATATTAAACGGATTTTTGGAACAGGGAGCTGGATCAGGAGCTTGCTCCGTCCTCTCCACGCATCGGCCCGGTATTGCAGCGCCTCCGGGAACGGTGCACTACCTTCTCTCAGCGGTGAAAAGACAGACGTAGCTAGCAAGCAAGCGAGGTGGACCGGAGCTCCTTCCTCTCCGGTCTCGTCTCTCGTCCATCTGTGCGTCTCTGTGTCTCTCTCTCTCCCCCTCCCCGTTCCCGTGCTCCCTCCGTGCACTTTCCCGCGCCTCGACTCTCTCGGCAAGCAGGCCGGCCCCCTTTTCGGCTCCCGTGCGTTTTCCCTCCAAAAAACTTAGTTTTTTCCTCCTTTTTCCAGGGAGGCAGGCGTGGCTTGTGTGTGTGTGTGTGTGTGTGTGTGTGTGTGTGTGTGTGTGTGTGTGTGTGTGTCCCCGTCCTTGCAGGCGGGCCCCTTTCGACAGCCGGCCGTTTTCCCTCCAAAAAACTTAGTATATACACCTTTTCTTTCTTTTTTTCGGCAGGCAGGCAGGTGTGTGTGTGTCCCCGTCCCTCCCGAGAGAGCGCTGCCCCTTGCCTCTGCCCGCAGGTGCCGACGGTCCGCTTTCGCTTGCAGCTCACTCGGCACGGCTGCTGCTGGTGGGAGGGGCCTAAGCTAAGGAGGCCGGCCGGCTGGCGCCCCCCGCGGCTGCGGTCGTTGTCGGGCCGTTGACAGGAGATCAAAGAGCAGGGCCCCCGCCCGGGACTGGCGGGCAGGCAGGCGAGCAAGCAGGCAGGCAAGAGAGGGGGAGAGCGGAGTCCGGGCGGCCGGCAGCCGCGTGCGGACCGGGCTCCAGAGGCGTCGGCCTGCGCCGCTGCGCGCCAGCCGGACGCCCGCGCGCCCGCCCAAGGCCGGCGTCGGGCATCGCTTCTCGGCCTTTTGGCTGCGATCTTGGTACGTGGCTTGACCGCGGCCAAGGGAACACCAGAAGACCGTGGAAGAGAACACCGGAGGAGAGACTGCCGGAGAGGACTGCGCTATTGGATTGCCTGGATTTTGGACCTCGGATTTCGTTTGGATTTCGTTTGGATTGCGTTTCGGATTGCGGTTGGATTTCGATTTGGATTGGACGTTTTTGGACCCCGGCTTTGGTGAGTAGGCTGCTTCGGCAGCCGAAAAGGCTGCGTTGCGATGGCTGCGGACCCTGGGGCAGCGAGGAAGGCGGAGGAGGGTCCCAACATTCGCAAGACCATCCGCTTCATTTGGAAGGCGGATGGGGAGATGCCGGGAAGGGATGCCTTCGAGGAAGAGGTACTGTTTGGTGTCTTGCATTTAGAAGTCACGGAGATTAAATGTTTACAGGGGAATCGGGTGCTACGGTTCATGGATCTTTCTTTTGTGACGGAAAAGGGGCATCACCATGCTACGGAGCAGGTAATTGCAGCCCAAAGGGATGGTAAGCTGGAGAACTATACGTGTGTGGGGTTGCAGAGTGATAACGAGAGGATGGTGATCCTCCACATGTTCGATCCCTTTATGCCGGACTGTGATGTCACCACCTTCCTCCGTCGCTATGTGGAGGTCCTGGAGCCACCGAAGCTCATTATAGATCGACGTCGGGTTTGGACGGGGAAGAGGCAATATCGCGTCGAGCTTCGGAAGGACCCCAGATCCCCGGGAGGATTCGCCCACCCGCCTGCCACCTTTGCAATCGGAACAGGTAGGGGGTACCTGTACTACGGGAATCAGCCGGTCTTTTGTCGTAAGTGTCGGGAGTATGGGCACCGGGAGGCCGATTGTAAGGTGACGGAATGCAGGAAGTGCAACAAGCGGGGCCACGAGACACGGTATTGCCCAATTAAAGAATGCTCGCTGTGTGGCGTCACTGGGCATTTGTACCGTGACTGCCGTCGCAGGAATGCCGATTTTAACAAGGATTTCTATGAAGGTGAAGGCCTGGCAGCAGGGGAGAGCGGGGCAGAGGACAGCGAAGCGGGAGACGGTGGAGAGGACGGCCAGGCTGAAGCCAGAGGAGCCCCTGGGAAAGGGGTGGAAGAGAACGAGTGGCAGACGGTGGGGAGGCCGAGGCGGAAGGGGAAAGGGAAGGCACGGAGACAGGAGACAGAGGACGACCCGCAGGAAGGACCATCGCGGGACGTTGCACCCGTTAGAGGGAGCTGGGCGGACATTGTGAAGGAAGGACCTGCCCGGGCAGAAGCTGGGACATCTGCAGCTCCAGAGCCGGCAGATGAGGAGGGGATGGCGTATCGGGCAGCCGTGACGATGGGACGATCCAGGAAACGGGCACAGGCTGGTAAGGGACAGACGGAATCGGAGGACAAGAAGAAGAAGAGGTCCGGGGGCCGCCGGCCGGAGGTGGTGGTGGACCAGGAGTTTGTGGAGGACCAGGAGGAGATGGAAGCGGAGGTTGAGCCGGAGCCGGTTCAGAGTGACCAGGAGCCAGAGAGCAGCGCAGGTACCCTCCCCCCGGGGCAGGGTGCCGGGAAAGTGGCTTGGAGTTCACTCCCGGCCCTACAAGCTACTGGGGATGAGGGGAGCCCGATGACGATCTACCAGGCCAGCACGCCCGGCCTTGTCCTGGACACCGGCCTTGATCCTGACCCCGGGCCTGATTTAGACCCTGGGCCTGTTTATGACACGAGCCTGAGACCCGACCCCGACCCCGACCCGAGCTTTTGCGTGGGCCCAGGCGTGAGCCCGGTCCCAGCGGTCACCCTTATGGGTGACTCGGACAGCGAGAGCTTGGGAAGCATAACAGGGGTGGAGCACCTGTCTAGCTCTAGCCCTGGTGGGGAAATGGAGAGTGACAGCAACCCAGAGCCGTAATGACCTTCACGGTAGCCACAGCTAACGTGAGGGGATTGCGGAACCAGGTAAAGCGGGTTGGTGTTTTCCGAGACCTGTCCCGAAGACGGTTTGACATTTGTTTTGTGCAGGAGGCCCATCTGAAGGACCAGGAGGATGTGCAGCTTTTCCAGAAGGAGTGGACGCAGGGACCCTCGTGGTGGAGCGTCGGGGGGGTAAACTCCTCCGGCGTGGGCATCGTGTGCGGTTCCCCAGTTTTCTCCGCCCAGGTGGTCAGCTCTGTGGTCCCCGGCCGTCTGCTGGTGGTTGACGGGACTCGGAGAGGAGTTAAGACCAGACTGCTTGCAGTATACGCCCCGGCAGACAGGCGGCAGCAGGGGGCCTTCCTGAGAGATCTGGAGCCCCTGTTGTACACAAATAGGGAGCTGATCATTGGTGGAGACTTCAACATCGACTTGGGGGACGCACACGGCGAGGGCGTCCACTTACTTCAGTCCTTGATCACGGGGTTTGGCCTGAGGGACGGGTTCCGCGACGTCGCACACCACACTTGGGACAACGGAAGGGGAATCTTCAGGCGCCTGGATTACGTGTTCACCACAGCAAACTGGGCAACCCTGAGCAGGCAAGTGACCCCCACCTGGTTTTCAGATCATTGTGTGTTAATGGTCTCCTTCGGTGTCGAGGACCCCCGCTTCCAGGCAGGTTACTGGAAGCTGAATAGACAAGTTCTACAGGAGGCGAGATATCGGAGGAAGATCATTACAGTGCTACGGGACTACGAGGAGAGGAGGAAGTCCTTCAGCTCGGCAGTGTACTGGTGGGAGTCCTGCAAGCGTACCATCTCGGTCGTGACAAAGAGGTACTGTAAGATCCGCCGAAGCTTGGACGAACATCAGTGCACTAAGCTCCAGGAAGAGCTGGAGGTACTCTACGCACAATTGAACCAGGGGGGCACCTTCAATGGCGAGCGGGTCACTCAGATCAGGAGCCTGCTTAGGGGTAAGTGGCTGCAGTGGGCCAGAGATTTTCTTTTCAGATTGCGGGGAGTCTGGAGGGAAAGCGATGAAAGCTGCTCAGCCCAGTTCTTCGGCGCCGTGAGGAGGCAGCAAGAACGCAGCCTCTTTGAAGGCGTCCGGAGGGCGGACGGGTCTGTAGTCACTGACATACCCGGGATGTTGGAGTGTGCCACGGAGTACTACAACGCCTTGTTTGACGAGAAGGAGACCGACCCCAGCATCAGGAATGGGATCCTGGGCGGGGTGGAGAAGACGGTAGGCGACCCCGCTGCATTATGCGGGGCAGTGTCAGGGGCAGAGATCAGATCTGCCTTGCTGGGTATGAGGAAGGGCACTGTCCCTGGCATCGACGGCCTGCCGACGGATTTCTACCTCGCCTTCTGGGACCACCTGGAGCCGTTCCTGGTGCAGGTGTTCAACGAGGTGTTGGACCGTGATGGACTCGGGCCTACTATGAAGATCGGCATCATCTCTCTGATTCACAAGGGAGGCGACAAGACAGACCTGGGCAACTGGCGGCCGATCCAGCTCCTGTGTACCGACTACAAGCTCTTGGCCAGGGTGCTGGGCGGCCGCCTGAGAGCAGTGATGCCGGTCTTGGTGAAGGCTGACCAGACGTGTGGGGTGGCAGGACGCAAGATCAGCTGGACCCTGCAGCTGATCCGTGACGTCATCGCGTGGGTGGAGGATAGAGGCCTGCCACTCCTGCTGGTGAGCCTGGACCAGACCAAGGCCTTTGACCGGGTTCATCACGGAATTCTGTGGGCACTCATGAAGAGGAAGGGTCTGCCGGACCAGTTTGTCGGCTGGATTCAGACCCTTTACAACGGCGTGACATCCCGGGTATGTGTCAACGGAGCCCTAGGTGAACGTATTCCAGTGCGGTGTGGTGTGCGACAGGGCTGTCCCCTCTCGCCCTTGTTGTATGTTGTCTTTATAGAGCTCCTCCTAGACCGGCTGAGGAGAGACCCGGAGGTGGACGGGATCCCAGTGCCAGGTGGAGGTGGGCAGGTGGCGAAGATCGCCGCGTATGCTGACGACGTCACGCTCTTCCTGGGCTCTGAGAGGGGCTTGGGGAGAGCTCTCAGCATCGTGGAGGATTTCTCCAAGGGCACCGGCGCTCGACTGAACAGGGCCAAAAGCCTAGTGAAGGTATTTGGGACCTGGCCGAGCGCACCGAGAGACTTTGGTGGGTTGACACTGACGGATGGACCGGTGAAGATCTTGGGGGTCAGTTTCCACACCGTGGACCCCGGGAGTCTCAACTGGGAGGCCAGGTTCCGGAAGACCAACCGGAAGCTAGGCCTTTGGCAATCACGATCTTTAACCTGGATTGGGAAAGCGCTGGTGCTGAAGTCGGAGATCCTGCCTCTGCTACTCCACCTGGCGGTAGTGTACCCCCTACCTATCAGGCGGAGGAAAGAACTGGTGAGGGCTATTTTCAGGTTTGTCTGGGGACATACGTATGAACGGATCAAGAGAACCGACATGTACCGGCCCCTGGCTGACGGGGGGCGAGGGATCCTTGATTTCCCGACGAAGTTGGACTGTGCCTTCGTGGCGAGCCTCTGTACGGTCCTGCACGGGAACCCACCCCATGTGTGCGGTCGGTTTGTGAGCCTTTGGCTCGCGGCGAGCATGCGACACCTGACTGTCTGGTCCAACACGACCCCTAAAGCCGAGCGGCTGCCATTGCACTACCGCCATGCGGTGCGGTGGCTGCGGGCACATCCGGAGGTGAAGGAAGGACTGTGCTCCCTGAACCATAGGTTGAGCTACAAGATGGTGATGACGACAGAGAGACCAGCGATCCCGGGTGTGTCCAGTACCATCTGGCAGCAGGTGCAGCCGAAAGGTCTGGACAATAAACTTAAGGACTTGAACTGGCTCGGCGTATGGGGTCGTATGACAGTCAGGGCAGTGATGCATGCACACGGGCTATCACAGCAGAGCCTGTGCCCGCGACACGGCTGTGCGAGGGAGGAAACGGTGAGTCATGTCTTTTGGGAGTGTGGGTTTGCCCAGAGAGTCTGGAGTTCGTGCAGGACCCTTTTCACCCAGGTAAGCCCCGATTCTCCTGTAACAAGAGCAGTCATCGTGAAAGGACTACCGGGAGTGAGAGCCTGGAACCGGACATTTCTCCTGTGGCTTCTAATCAGCTTAGTCAAGGCCTTTCTGTGGGACGCTCGAACCGACTTGATAAAGCATGGAGTGGAAAAGCCGGCTTCGGGGATTCGAAGAAGACTGGAAGAAGAAATAACGAGGAGAGTGCGATGGGACATTTTGAAATGGGGCTTTGATGCGGCGAAAGAGCGTTGGAAGGACCTGTGCACGGGACGTTAGTGTTTTTTTTTTTTTTTTTTGTGTAGGGTGGTAGTGTCTGGGTAGTTATGGGTGATGTGTGATTGTTTTTTAACCCAAAAAAAAAAAAAAAAAAAAAAAAAAAAAAAAAAAAAAATCTGTTCTTATCAGTTTAATATCTGATACGTCCCCCATCGGGGGACCACATATTAAACGGATTTTTGGAACAGGGAGCTGGATCAGGAGCTTGCTCCGTCCTCTCCACGCATCGGCCCGGTATTGCAGCGCCTCCGGGAACGGTGCACTACCTTCTCTCAGCGGTGAAAAGACAGACGTAGCTAGCAAGCAAGCGAGGTGGACCGGAGCTCCTTCCTCTCCGGTCTCGTCTCTCGTCCATCTGTGCGTCTCTGTGTCTCTCTCTCTCCCCCTCCCCGTTCCCGTGCTCCCTCCGTGCACTTTCCCGCGCCTCGACTCTCTCGGCAAGCAGGCCGGCCCCCTTTTCGGCTCCCGTGCGTTTTCCCTCCAAAAAACTTAGTTTTTTCCTCCTTTTTCCAGGGAGGCAGGCGTGGCTTGTGTGTGTGTGTGTGTGTGTGTGTGTGTGTGTGTGTGTGTGTGTCCCCGTCCTTGCAGGCGGGCCCCTTTCGACAGCCGGCCGTTTTCCCTCCAAAAAACTTAGTATATACACCTTTTCTTTCTTTTTTTCGGCAGGCAGGCAGGTGTGTGTGTGTCCCCGTCCCTCCCGAGAGAGCGCTGCCCCTTGCCTCTGCCCGCAGGTGCCGACGGTCCGCTTTCGCTTGCAGCTCACTCGGCACGGCTGCTGCTGGTGGGAGGGGCCTAAGCTAAGGAGGCCGGCCGGCTGGCGCCCCCCGCGGCTGCGGTCGTTGTCGGGCCGTTGACAGGAGATCAAAGAGCAGGGCCCCCGCCCGGGACTGGCGGGCAGGCAGGCGAGCAAGCAGGCAGGCAAGAGAGGGGGAGAGCGGAGTCCGGGCGGCCGGCAGCCGCGTGCGGACCGGGCTCCAGAGGCGTCGGCCTGCGCCGCTGCGCGCCAGCCGGACGCCCGCGCGCCCGCCCAAGGCCGGCGTCGGGCATCGCTTCTCGGCCTTTTGGCTAAGATCAAGTGTAGTATCTGTTCTTATCAGTTTAATATCTGATACGTCCCCCATCGGGGGACCACATATTAAACGGATTTTTGGAACAGGGAGCTGGATCAGGAGCTTGCTCCGTCCTCTCCACGCATCGGCCCGGTATTGCAGCGCCTCCGGGAACGGTGCACTACCTTCTCTCAGCGGTGAAAAGACAGACGTAGCTAGCAAGCAAGCGAGGTGGACCGGAGCTCCTTCCTCTCCGGTCTCGTCTCTCGTCCATCTGTGCGTCTCTGTGTCTCTCTCTCTCCCCCTCCCCGTTCCCGTGCTCCCTCCGTGCACTTTCCCGCGCCTCGACTCTCTCGGCAAGCAGGCCGGCCCCCTTTTCGGCTCCCGTGCGTTTTCCCTCCAAAAAACTTAGTTTTTTCCTCCTTTTTCCAGGGAGGCAGGCGTGGCTTGTGTGTGTGTGTGTGTGTGTGTGTGTGTGTGTGTGTGTGTGTGTGTGTGTGTGTGTGTGTCCCCGTCCTTGCAGGCGGGCCCCTTTCGACAGCCGGCCGTTTTCCCTCCAAAAAACTTAGTATATACACCTTTTCTTTCTTTTTTTCGGCAGGCAGGCAGGTGTGTGTGTGTCCCCGTCCCTCCCGAGAGAGCGCTGCCCCTTGCCTCTGCCCGCAGGTGCCGACGGTCCGCTTTCGCTTGCAGCTCACTCGGCACGGCTGCTGCTGGTGGGAGGGGCCTAAGCTAAGGAGGCCGGCCGGCTGGCGCCCCCCGCGGCTGCGGTCGTTGTCGGGCCGTTGACAGGAGATCAAAGAGCAGGGCCCCCGCCCGGGACTGGCGGGCAGGCAGGCGAGCAAGCAGGCAGGCAAGAGAGGGGGAGAGCGGAGTCCGGGCGGCCGGCAGCCGCGTGCGGACCGGGCTCCAGAGGCGTCGGCCTGCGCCGCTGCGCGCCAGCCGGACGCCCGCGCGCCCGCCCAAGGCCGGCGTCGGGCATCGCTTCTCGGCCTTTTGGCTAAGATCAAGTGTAGTATCTGTTCTTATCAGTTTAATATCTGATACGTCCCCCATCGGGGGACCACATATTAAACGGATTTTTGGAACAGGGAGCTGGATCAGGAGCTTGCTCCGTCCTCTCCACGCATCGGCCCGGTATTGCAGCGCCTCCGGGAACGGTGCACTACCTTCTCTCAGCGGTGAAAAGACAGACGTAGCTAGCAAGCAAGCGAGGTGGACCGGAGCTCCTTCCTCTCCGGTCTCGTCTCTCGTCCATCTGTGCGTCTCTGTGTCTCTCTCTCTCCCCCTCCCCGTTCCCGTGCTCCCTCCGTGCACTTTCCCGCGCCTCGACTCTCTCGGCAAGCAGGCCGGCCCCCTTTTCGGCTCCCGTGCGTTTTCCCTCCAAAAAACTTAGTTTTTTCCTCCTTTTTCCAGGGAGGCAGGCGTGGCTTGTGTGTGTGTGTGTGTGTGTGTGTGTGTGTGTGTGTGTGTGTGTCCCCGTCCTTGCAGGCGGGCCCCTTTCGACAGCCGGCCGTTTTCCCTCCAAAAAACTTAGTATATACACCTTTTCTTTCTTTTTTTCGGCAGGCAGGCAGGTGTGTGTGTGTCCCCGTCCCTCCCGAGAGAGCGCTGCCCCTTGCCTCTGCCCGCAGGTGCCGACGGTCCGCTTTCGCTTGCAGCTCACTCGGCACGGCTGCTGCTGGTGGGAGGGGCCTAAGCTAAGGAGGCCGGCCGGCTGGCGCCCCCCGCGGCTGCGGTCGTTGTCGGGCCGTTGACAGGAGATCAAAGAGCAGGGCCCCCGCCCGGGACTGGCGGGCAGGCAGGCGAGCAAGCAGGCAGGCAAGAGAGGGGGAGAGCGGAGTCCGGGCGGCCGGCAGCCGCGTGCGGACCGGGCTCCAGAGGCGTCGGCCTGCGCCGCTGCGCGCCAGCCGGACGCCCGCGCGCCCGCCCAAGGCCGGCGTCGGGCATCGCTTCTCGGCCTTTTGGCTAAGATCAAGTGTAGTATCTGTTCTTATCAGTTTAATATCTGATACGTCCCCCATCGGGGGACCACATATTAAACGGATTTTTGGAACAGGGAGCTGGATCAGGAGCTTGCTCCGTCCTCTCCACGCATCGGCCCGGTATTGCAGCGCCTCCGGGAACGGTGCACTACCTTCTCTCAGCGGTGAAAAGACAGACGTAGCTAGCAAGCAAGCGAGGTGGACCGGAGCTCCTTCCTCTCCGGTCTCGTCTCTCGTCCATCTGTGCGTCTCTGTGTCTCTCTCTCTCCCCCTCCCCGTTCCCGTGCTCCCTCCGTGCACTTTCCCGCGCCTCGACTCTCTCGGCAAGCAGGCCGGCCCCCTTTTCGGCTCCCGTGCGTTTTCCCTCCAAAAAACTTAGTTTTTTCCTCCTTTTTCCAGGGAGGCAGGCGTGGCTTGTGTGTGTGTGTGTGTGTGTGTGTGTGTGTGTGTGTGTGTGTGTCCCCGTCCTTGCAGGCGGGCCCCTTTCGACAGCCGGCCGTTTTCCCTCCAAAAAACTTAGTATATACACCTTTTCTTTCTTTTTTTCGGCAGGCAGGCAGGTGTGTGTGTGTCCCCGTCCCTCCCGAGAGAGCGCTGCCCCTTGCCTCTGCCCGCAGGTGCCGACGGTCCGCTTTCGCTTGCAGCTCACTCGGCACGGCTGCTGCTGGTGGGAGGGGCCTAAGCTAAGGAGGCCGGCCGGCTGGCGCCCCCCGCGGCTGCGGTCGTTGTCGGGCCGTTGACAGGAGATCAAAGAGCAGGGCCCCCGCCCGGGACTGGCGGGCAGGCAGGCGAGCAAGCAGGCAGGCAAGAGAGGGGGAGAGCGGAGTCCGGGCGGCCGGCAGCCGCGTGCGGACCGGGCTCCAGAGGCGTCGGCCTGCGCCGCTGCGCGCCAGCCGGACGCCCGCGCGCCCGCCCAAGGCCGGCGTCGGGCATCGCTTCTCGGCCTTTTGGCGAAGATCAGAGGTCGAGGGAGAGACGAACGAGGACAACACTACAGGACTGCGCCTTTGGATTGTTTTTTGGATTTGAACCCGGATTGCCTTTTGGACAACGTTTTCTTGGATTTTGGACGTCGGTACCTTGGTTTTGGTTGTTTTGGGCTGCTTGCAGCCGAAAGGCTGCTCTCCACGATGGCTGCGGATCCCGGGGAACCGAGGAGGGCCGGGAAGGAGCCGAGCGTGAGATGGACCATCCGTCTCAACTGGAGGGAGGATACGGAGATGCCTGGGAGAGAGGAAATAGAAGACGAGATTTTGTTTGACCTGTTGGGGGTAAGCGTTGCAGAGCTGAAATGTGTGCAGGGGAACCGGGCACAGAAGTTCATGGACGTCACCTTTGCGAATGTTGGCAGTTACAGACAGGCGGTGAAGAAGTGTCAGCAAGCCATCGAGGACGGGAAGATGCGTGAGTACGAGTGCGGTGGCCTGAAGGGAGATAACAAACGGTGGGTGGTGGTGCATATGTTTGAGCCCTTTATTACTGACACCGATGTTACAGCTTTTCTTCGTCGGTACGTTGAGGTGCGGAGTGGGCCCTATGTTATTCAGGACACCCGGAAGGTCTGGACCGGCAAAAGGCGTTATGAGGTCGAACTGCGTCAGGATATGCGATCTAGAGATGGTTTCTCCCACCCACCAGGCACCTTCGCCATCGGCTCAGGTAGGGGGTACCTGTATTATTATGACCAGCCGGATTTCTGTCGAAGGTGTCGGGGTTTTGGACACAGAGAGGGGACGTGCCAGGCAACGGAGTGTGGGCGGTGCCAGTCCCGGGCCCACACAACACGGAACTGCGACATTAAGGAGTGCTCCCTGTGCGGCAACACTGGGCACCTATACCGGCAGTGCGTGAAGAGAACTGCGGAGTTCAACAGGGTGGTGTACGAGGGCGGAAGGCTGGCAGGAGAGGACAGTGAGGGTGATGACGGGCCGGAGAGCAGCAGTGCCCCCGGTGGAGGAAAGAAGGGAAAGGGAGGACAGCAAAAACCGGTGGAAGAAGAGCGGCAGGGGGAGGACGAACAGCCGGGAACGTCACGGGAGGTTGAGGACGACGAGGGAACCTGGGCATCTGTGGTGAAGGCGGGGCGCCGCGCAAGGGCGAGGGGAGCGCCGGCTCCTCCGCCACCAGCAGTGGAGGAGAAGGTGGTGCCCCTACAGGGCAAGAGGGCGAAGAAAATGAAGAAGAGAGTGGGAGAGAAACAGCAGCGGCAGGAGACTCAGGAGAAGAAGAAGAAGACAGTCGAGGGGGAAGACGTGGAGGAAGATCAAGCCGAGGTAGCCGACCCTGAGAGGATGGAGGAGGAGGCAGGGTACCTGACTACCTCGAGCGACTCGGAGTCCGACACGGACGGAGAATCCCTCCCTGCTGGACAGGGATCCGGGCCAGGACCAACACCAATGGGCACATTTTCGGTGGTGAAGGACATGACGGAGGAAGGCAGCCCGCTGTTTACCTGCCAGCCGGGCACGCCCACCCCCGAACAAGGACTCCAAGACAGCCCCTGTGAAGTCGGATATATGTCCACCGACGACTCTTCAGGGAGTATAGCAGGGACAGCAGGCTCCCCCGAGCAAAGCCCCGGGGAGGAGATGGAGAGTGACGCTAACCCGCACGACCCGCCATGACCCTCGCGGCGGCAACGGTCAACGTGAGGGGTTTGAGGAAGCAGGACAAGAGAGTGGCAGTTTTTCGATACCTGTCTCAGAGGCACCTGGACGTGGTCTTCCTGCAGGAAGTCCACCTTAAGGACCTCAACGACGTGAGGACCTTTCAGAGGGAGTGGAGGAAGGGTCCTTCGTGGTGGAGCGTCGGAGGGGTGAACTCCACCGGCGTCGGCATCTTGTGTGGCTCGCCAGGTTTCGTCGTCCAGTCGGTCAGCTCGGCAGTCCCCGGACGTCTGCTGGTGGTGGACGGGATCTGGAGGAAAACAAGGATCAGGTTAATCAGCGCGTACGCCCCAGCAGACAGACGACAGCAGGGTGCTTTCTTGAAAGACCTGGAGCCCCTGCTGTATACCAACAGGGAGCTGATCGTGGGCGGCGATTTCAACATCGACCTGGGAGACGCACGCGGCCAGGGAGTTCATCTCTTGAGGTCCTTGATCGAAGACTTCGGCCTTAAAGACGGGTTTCGAAACGTCGCACACCACACGTGGGATAACGGGAGAGGGATCTTCCGGCGTTTGGACTACATCCTCTCTACTGTAAAGTGGAAAGTCCTGAGCAGGCAAGTGACCCCCACCTGGTTCTCGGACCATCGGCTGCTGTCGGTCTCTTTCGGTGTTGAGGACCCCGGCTTCCAGGCTGGGTACTGGAAGCTGAACAGACAAGTTCTGCAGGAGGCGAGATATCGGAAGAAGATCGAGTCAGTGTTGAGGGATTTTGAGAAGAGGAGGGAGCTCTTTAGCTCCTCGGTGCACTGGTGGGAATCGTGCAAGGAGACTCTCGCGACGGTCACCAAGCGTTACTGCTGGATCCGGCGGAGTCTGGAGGAACGCCAGTGTGCCCACCTTCAAGAAGAACTCGAGGCGCTGTACGAGCAGCTGAACCAGGGGGGCGCTTTTGACAGCGAAAAGATTGCTAGCGTCAGGAGCCGGCTCAGAGACCAGTGGCTGCAGAGAGCGAAGGACTTTCTTTTCAGACTGCGAGGAGTGTGGAGAGAAGGGGAAGAACGATGCTCGCCCCAGTTCTTCGGCGCTGTGAGGAGACGGCAGGAGCGGTGTCTCTTCGAGAGCATCCAGCGCGAAGACGGGACTGCAGCCACGGACATACCCGGGATGGTAGAGTGCGCCACAGGTTTCTACACGTCTCTGTTTCAGGAGAAGGAGATCGACTCCAGCATCAGGGAGAAGCTCCTGGAAGGTGTGGAGAGGGTGGTGGACGACACCTCCACTCTGGTCGGACCAGTGTCAGGGGCAGAACTGAAAAAAAGCAATGCTTGGATTGAAGAAGGGCACTGTCCCTGGCATTGATGGACTACCGACAGAGTTCTACGCCACCTTCTGGAGTCATCTGGAGCCCTTCTTGGTGCAGATCTTCAATGAGGCTCTGAACAGTGAAGATCTGGGCCTCTCCATGAGGACCGGGGTCATCTCGCTGATCCATAAAGGCGGAGACAAGGCGGACCTGAGCAATTGGAGGCCGATCCAGCTCCTGTGCACGGACTATAAGATCTTGGCCAGGGTGCTGGGCGGCCGTCTGAGGTCGGTGATGCCGGAGCTGGTCGGGGCGGATCAGACATGTGGCGTGGCAGGCCGGAAGATCAGCTGGAACCTGCAGCTGATCCGGGACACCATCGCCTGGGTTGAAGATAGAGGCCTGCCGCTCATGCTGGTGAGCCTGGACCAGGCAAAGGCGTTCGACCGGGTCCACCATGGAATCCTGTGGGCGCTCCTGCGGAGGAAGGGTCTGCCTGACGGGTTTGTCAGGTGGATCAAGGCGCTATACATCGGCGCGAAATCCCGGGTATGTGTGAACGGAGCAGTAGGGAGGAGTATCCCAGTAAGATGTGGTGTGCGACAGGGCTGTCCGCTGTCACCCCTGCTATACGTCACTTACCTCGAACTCCTGCTTGACCAGCTGCGGAAGGACCCCATGGTTAAAGGAATACAGGTGCCAGGTGGAGGTGGGCAGGAGGCCAAGATTGCCGCCTACGCGGACGACATCACCCTCTTCCTGAGCTCCGAAAGAAGCTTGGGGAGAGTACTAGAGATCGTGGAGATGTACTCCAAAGGCACCGGCGCCCAACTGAACCGCGCCAAGAGCCTGGTGAAACTGTTTGGAGCCTGGTCTAATGAACCGCGGATCGTCGGGGGACTGACAAGGACGACGGACCCGGTGAAAGTCTTGGGGGTCCTTTTTCACACCACGGACCCCTCGGGCTTGAACTGGGAGGCCAGGTTCCGAAAGGTCAACCAGAAGCTGGGCCTTTGGCAGCGACGACACCTAACATGGATCGGGAAGGCGCTGGTGTTGAAGGTGGAAATCCTGCCCCTGCTGCTCCACCTGGCAGTAGTATACCCCCTACCTGCGAGGAAAAGGAAGGAACTCGCACGAGCCGTCTTCATTTTCGTGTGGGGGCACTCGTACGAACGCATCCGAAGGAAGGACATGTGCAGGCCCGTCGAAGATGGGGGCAGGGGGATCTTGGACCTCCCAACAAAGCTGGACTGCGCCTTTGTGGCAAGCCTGTGCGTGGTCTTGCACAGCAACCCGCCTCATCTGTGCAGCCGTTTCGTGAGCCTCTGGCTCTCAGCTCACATGCGACACCTGACCGTCTGGAGCAACACGACTCCAAAGGCCGAGCGACTCCCACTGCACTACCGCCACGCAGTGCAGTGGCTGCGGGCACACCCGGCGGTGAGGGACGGTACAACTGCGCTGAGCCACAGAGACCTGTATAGTACCGTCATGGAGGAGGACAGGCCAGCGATCCTGGGTGTGCCCAGGGACACCTGGCAGCAGGCCCAACCTAAGGGCCTGGATAACAAGCTAAAGGACTTGAACTGGCTCGGTATATGGGGTCGGATGACGGTCAGGGCGGTCATGCATTCGCATGGCCTGTCCAGACAGAGCCAGTGCCCGAGACAAGGCTGCGCAGCAGAAGAAACAGTACATCATGTCTTCTGGGAGTGTGGGTTTGCACAGAAGGTGTGGAGGTCCAGCCAACACCTTTTCAAGCAGGTGGGTTTGGAATTCCCCTTGTCCCTAGCATTGGTGATGAAAGGAGTGCCCGGTTCCAGAAGATGGAATGTACGCTTTCTCCTCTGGTTACTGATCAGCCTAATCAAGCTCTGCGTGTGGGAGGCGCGGACGGAACTGGTCAGGCACAACATTGAGACACCAGTCCCAGGCATCCTCCAGAAAGTGAGAAGAGACGTGGTAAGACGGATCCAATGGGACGTCAAGCGCTGGGGATTCGCAGCGGCTAAGGAGCGCTGGAAGGACTTGATCACGTGGTGTTAAAGGTGGTGGGTAGTTTAAAGATTTAAGCACTTTTTTGTACTGTTTTCTAATAAAAACATAAAAAAAAAAAAAATCTGTTCTTATCAGTTTAATATCTGATACGTCCCCCATCGGGGGACCACATATTAAACGGATTTTTGGAACAGGGAGCTGGATCAGGAGCTTGCTCCGTCCTCTCCACGCATCGGCCCGGTATTGCAGCGCCTCCGGGAACGGTGCACTACCTTCTCTCAGCGGTGAAAAGACAGACGTAGCTAGCAAGCAAGCGAGGTGGACCGGAGCTCCTTCCTCTCCGGTCTCGTCTCTCGTCCATCTGTGCGTCTCTGTGTCTCTCTCTCTCCCCCTCCCCGTTCCCGTGCTCCCTCCGTGCACTTTCCCGCGCCTCGACTCTCTCGGCAAGCAGGCCGGCCCCCTTTTCGGCTCCCGTGCGTTTTCCCTCCAAAAAACTTAGTTTTTTCCTCCTTTTTCCAGGGAGGCAGGCGTGGCTGTGTGTGTGTGTGTGTGTGTGTGTGTGTGTGTGTGTGTGTGTGTGTGTGTGTGTGTGTCCCCGTCCTTGCAGGCGGGCCCCTTTCGACAGCCGGCCGTTTTCCCTCCAAAAAACTTAGTATATACACCTTTTCTTTCTTTTTTTCGGCAGGCAGGCAGGTGTGTGTGTGTCCCCGTCCCTCCCGAGAGAGCGCTGCCCCTTGCCTCTGCCCGCAGGTGCCGACGGTCCGCTTTCGCTTGCAGCTCACTCGGCACGGCTGCTGCTGGTGGGAGGGGCCTAAGCTAAGGAGGCCGGCCGGCTGGCGCCCCCCGCGGCTGCGGTCGTTGTCGGGCCGTTGACAGGAGATCAAAGAGCAGGGCCCCCGCCCGGGACTGGCGGGCAGGCAGGCGAGCAAGCAGGCAGGCAAGAGAGGGGGAGAGCGGAGTCCGGGCGGCCGGCAGCCGCGTGCGGACCGGGCTCCAGAGGCGTCGGCCTGCGCCGCTGCGCGCCAGCCGGACGCCCGCGCGCCCGCCCAAGGCCGGCGTCGGGCATCGCTTCTCGGCCTTTTGGCTAAGATCAAGTGTAGTATCTGTTCTTATCAGTTTAATATCTGATACGTCCCCCATCGGGGGACCACATATTAAACGGATTTTTGGAACAGGGAGCTGGATCAGGAGCTTGCTCCGTCCTCTCCACGCATCGGCCCGGTATTGCAGCGCCTCCGGGAACGGTGCACTACCTTCTCTCAGCGGTGAAAAGACAGACGTAGCTAGCAAGCAAGCGAGGTGGACCGGAGCTCCTTCCTCTCCGGTCTCGTCTCTCGTCCATCTGTGCGTCTCTGTGTCTCTCTCTCTCCCCCTCCCCGTTCCCGTGCTCCCTCCGTGCACTTTCCCGCGCCTCGACTCTCTCGGCAAGCAGGCCGGCCCCCTTTTCGGCTCCCGTGCGTTTTCCCTCCAAAAAACTTAGTTTTTTCCTCCTTTTTCCAGGGAGGCAGGCGTGGCTTGTGTGTGTGTGTGTGTGTGTGTGTGTGTGTGTGTGTGTGTGTGTGTCCCCGTCCTTGCAGGCGGGCCCCTTTCGACAGCCGGCCGTTTTCCCTCCAAAAAACTTAGTATATACACCTTTTCTTTCTTTTTTTCGGCAGGCAGGCAGGTGTGTGTGTGTCCCCGTCCCTCCCGAGAGAGCGCTGCCCCTTGCCTCTGCCCGCAGGTGCCGACGGTCCGCTTTCGCTTGCAGCTCACTCGGCACGGCTGCTGCTGGTGGGAGGGGCCTAAGCTAAGGAGGCCGGCCGGCTGGCGCCCCCCGCGGCTGCGGTCGTTGTCGGGCCGTTGACAGGAGATCAAAGAGCAGGGCCCCCGCCCGGGACTGGCGGGCAGGCAGGCGAGCAAGCAGGCAGGCAAGAGAGGGGGAGAGCGGAGTCCGGGCGGCCGGCAGCCGCGTGCGGACCGGGCTCCAGAGGCGTCGGCCTGCGCCGCTGCGCGCCAGCCGGACGCCCGCGCGCCCGCCCAAGGCCGGCGTCGGGCATCGCTTCTCGGCCTTTTGGCTAAGATCAAGTGTAGTATCTGTTCTTATCAGTTTAATATCTGATACGTCCCCCATCGGGGGACCACATATTAAACGGATTTTTGGAACAGGGAGCTGGATCAGGAGCTTGCTCCGTCCTCTCCACGCATCGGCCCGGTATTGCAGCGCCTCCGGGAACGGTGCACTACCTTCTCTCAGCGGTGAAAAGACAGACGTAGCTAGCAAGCAAGCGAGGTGGACCGGAGCTCCTTCCTCTCCGGTCTCGTCTCTCGTCCATCTGTGCGTCTCTGTGTCTCTCTCTCTCCCCCTCCCCGTTCCCGTGCTCCCTCCGTGCACTTTCCCGCGCCTCGACTCTCTCGGCAAGCAGGCCGGCCCCCTTTTCGGCTCCCGTGCGTTTTCCCTCCAAAAAACTTAGTTTTTTCCTCCTTTTTCCAGGGAGGCAGGCGTGGCTGTGTGTGTGTGTGTGTGTGTGTGTGTGTGTGTGTGTGTGTGTGTGTGTGTGTCCCCGTCCTTGCAGGCGGGCCCCTTTCGACAGCCGGCCGTTTTCCCTCCAAAAAACTTAGTATATACACCTTTTCTTTCTTTTTTTCGGCAGGCAGGCAGGTGTGTGTGTGTCCCCGTCCCTCCCGAGAGAGCGCTGCCCCTTGCCTCTGCCCGCAGGTGCCGACGGTCCGCTTTCGCTTGCAGCTCACTCGGCACGGCTGCTGCTGGTGGGAGGGGCCTAAGCTAAGGAGGCCGGCCGGCTGGCGCCCCCCGCGGCTGCGGTCGTTGTCGGGCCGTTGACAGGAGATCAAAGAGCAGGGCCCCCGCCCGGGACTGGCGGGCAGGCAGGCGAGCAAGCAGGCAGGCAAGAGAGGGGGAGAGCGGAGTCCGGGCGGCCGGCAGCCGCGTGCGGACCGGGCTCCAGAGGCGTCGGCCTGCGCCGCTGCGCGCCAGCCGGACGCCCGCGCGCCCGCCCAAGGCCGGCGTCGGGCATCGCTTCTCGGCCTTTTGGCTAAGATCAAGTGTAGTATCTGTTCTTATCAGTTTAATATCTGATACGTCCCCCATCGGGGGACCACATATTAAACGGATTTTTGGAACAGGGAGCTGGATCAGGAGCTTGCTCCGTCCTCTCCACGCATCGGCCCGGTATTGCAGCGCCTCCGGGAACGGTGCACTACCTTCTCTCAGCGGTGAAAAGACAGACGTAGCTAGCAAGCAAGCGAGGTGGACCGGAGCTCCTTCCTCTCCGGTCTCGTCTCTCGTCCATCTGTGCGTCTCTGTGTCTCTCTCTCTCCCCCTCCCCGTTCCCGTGCTCCCTCCGTGCACTTTCCCGCGCCTCGACTCTCTCGGCAAGCAGGCCGGCCCCCTTTTCGGCTCCCGTGCGTTTTCCCTCCAAAAAACTTAGTTTTTTCCTCCTTTTTCCAGGGAGGCAGGCGTGGCTTGTGTGTGTGTGTGTGTGTGTGTGTGTGTGTGTGTGTGTGTGTGTGTGTGTGTGTGTGTCCCCGTCCTTGCAGGCGGGCCCCTTTCGACAGCCGGCCGTTTTCCCTCCAAAAAACTTAGTATATACACCTTTTCTTTCTTTTTTTCGGCAGGCAGGCAGGTGTGTGTGTGTCCCCGTCCCTCCCGAGAGAGCGCTGCCCCTTGCCTCTGCCCGCAGGTGCCGACGGTCCGCTTTCGCTTGCAGCTCACTCGGCACGGCTGCTGCTGGTGGGAGGGGCCTAAGCTAAGGAGGCCGGCCGGCTGGCGCCCCCCGCGGCTGCGGTCGTTGTCGGGCCGTTGACAGGAGATCAAAGAGCAGGGCCCCCGCCCGGGACTGGCGGGCAGGCAGGCGAGCAAGCAGGCAGGCAAGAGAGGGGGAGAGCGGAGTCCGGGCGGCCGGCAGCCGCGTGCGGACCGGGCTCCAGAGGCGTCGGCCTGCGCCGCTGCGCGCCAGCCGGACGCCCGCGCGCCCGCCCAAGGCCGGCGTCGGGCATCGCTTCTCGGCCTTTTGGCTAAGATCAAGTGTAGTATCTGTTCTTATCAGTTTAATATCTGATACGTCCCCCATCGGGGGACCACATATTAAACGGATTTTTGGAACAGGGAGCTGGATCAGGAGCTTGCTCCGTCCTCTCCACGCATCGGCCCGGTATTGCAGCGCCTCCGGGAACGGTGCACTACCTTCTCTCAGCGGTGAAAAGACAGACGTAGCTAGCAAGCAAGCGAGGTGGACCGGAGCTCCTTCCTCTCCGGTCTCGTCTCTCGTCCATCTGTGCGTCTCTGTGTCTCTCTCTCTCCCCCTCCCCGTTCCCGTGCTCCCTCCGTGCACTTTCCCGCGCCTCGACTCTCTCGGCAAGCAGGCCGGCCCCCTTTTCGGCTCCCGTGCGTTTTCCCTCCAAAAAACTTAGTTTTTTCCTCCTTTTTCCAGGGAGGCAGGCGTGGCTTGTGTGTGTGTGTGTGTGTGTGTGTGTGTGTGTGTGTGTGTGTGTGTGTGTGTCCCCGTCCTTGCAGGCGGGCCCCTTTCGACAGCCGGCCGTTTTCCCTCCAAAAAACTTAGTATATACACCTTTTCTTTCTTTTTTTCGGCAGGCAGGCAGGTGTGTGTGTGTCCCCGTCCCTCCCGAGAGAGCGCTGCCCCTTGCCTCTGCCCGCAGGTGCCGACGGTCCGCTTTCGCTTGCAGCTCACTCGGCACGGCTGCTGCTGGTGGGAGGGGCCTAAGCTAAGGAGGCCGGCCGGCTGGCGCCCCCCGCGGCTGCGGTCGTTGTCGGGCCGTTGACAGGAGATCAAAGAGCAGGGCCCCCGCCCGGGACTGGCGGGCAGGCAGGCGAGCAAGCAGGCAGGCAAGAGAGGGGGAGAGCGGAGTCCGGGCGGCCGGCAGCCGCGTGCGGACCGGGCTCCAGAGGCGTCGGCCTGCGCCGCTGCGCGCCAGCCGGACGCCCGCGCGCCCGCCCAAGGCCGGCGTCGGGCATCGCTTCTCGGCCTTTTGGCTAAGATCAAGTGTAGTATCTGTTCTTATCAGTTTAATATCTGATACGTCCCCCATCGGGGGACCACATATTAAACGGATTTTTGGAACAGGGAGCTGGATCAGGAGCTTGCTCCGTCCTCTCCACGCATCGGCCCGGTATTGCAGCGCCTCCGGGAACGGTGCACTACCTTCTCTCAGCGGTGAAAAGACAGACGTAGCTAGCAAGCAAGCGAGGTGGACCGGAGCTCCTTCCTCTCCGGTCTCGTCTCTCGTCCATCTGTGCGTCTCTGTGTCTCTCTCTCTCCCCCTCCCCGTTCCCGTGCTCCCTCCGTGCACTTTCCCGCGCCTCGACTCTCTCGGCAAGCAGGCCGGCCCCCTTTTCGGCTCCCGTGCGTTTTCCCTCCAAAAAACTTAGTTTTTTCCTCCTTTTTCCAGGGAGGCAGGCGTGGCTTGTGTGTGTGTGTGTGTGTGTGTGTGTGTGTGTGTGTGTGTGTGTGTGTGTGTGTCCCCGTCCTTGCAGGCGGGCCCCTTTCGACAGCCGGCCGTTTTCCCTCCAAAAAACTTAGTATATACACCTTTTCTTTCTTTTTTTCGGCAGGCAGGCAGGTGTGTGTGTGTCCCCGTCCCTCCCGAGAGAGCGCTGCCCCTTGCCTCTGCCCGCAGGTGCCGACGGTCCGCTTTCGCTTGCAGCTCACTCGGCACGGCTGCTGCTGGTGGGAGGGGCCTAAGCTAAGGAGGCCGGCCGGCTGGCGCCCCCCGCGGCTGCGGTCGTTGTCGGGCCGTTGACAGGAGATCAAAGAGCAGGGCCCCCGCCCGGGACTGGCGGGCAGGCAGGCGAGCAAGCAGGCAGGCAAGAGAGGGGGAGAGCGGAGTCCGGGCGGCCGGCAGCCGCGTGCGGACCGGGCTCCAGAGGCGTCGGCCTGCGCCGCTGCGCGCCAGCCGGACGCCCGCGCGCCCGCCCAAGGCCGGCGTCGGGCATCGCTTCTCGGCCTTTTGGCTAAGATCAAGTGTAGTATCTGTTCTTATCAGTTTAATATCTGATACGTCCCCCATCGGGGGACCACATATTAAACGGATTTTTGGAACAGGGAGCTGGATCAGGAGCTTGCTCCGTCCTCTCCACGCATCGGCCCGGTATTGCAGCGCCTCCGGGAACGGTGCACTACCTTCTCTCAGCGGTGAAAAGACAGACGTAGCTAGCAAGCAAGCGAGGTGGACCGGAGCTCCTTCCTCTCCGGTCTCGTCTCTCGTCCATCTGTGCGTCTCTGTGTCTCTCTCTCTCCCCCTCCCCGTTCCCGTGCTCCCTCCGTGCACTTTCCCGCGCCTCGACTCTCTCGGCAAGCAGGCCGGCCCCCTTTTCGGCTCCCGTGCGTTTTCCCTCCAAAAAACTTAGTTTTTTCCTCCTTTTTCCAGGGAGGCAGGCGTGGCTTGTGTGTGTGTGTGTGTGTGTGTGTGTGTGTGTGTGTGTGTGTGTCCCCGTCCTTGCAGGCGGGCCCCTTTCGACAGCCGGCCGTTTTCCCTCCAAAAAACTTAGTATATACACCTTTTCTTTCTTTTTTTCGGCAGGCAGGCAGGTGTGTGTGTGTCCCCGTCCCTCCCGAGAGAGCGCTGCCCCTTGCCTCTGCCCGCAGGTGCCGACGGTCCGCTTTCGCTTGCAGCTCACTCGGCACGGCTGCTGCTGGTGGGAGGGGCCTAAGCTAAGGAGGCCGGCCGGCTGGCGCCCCCCGCGGCTGCGGTCGTTGTCGGGCCGTTGACAGGAGATCAAAGAGCAGGGCCCCCGCCCGGGACTGGCGGGCAGGCAGGCGAGCAAGCAGGCAGGCAAGAGAGGGGGAGAGCGGAGTCCGGGCGGCCGGCAGCCGCGTGCGGACCGGGCTCCAGAGGCGTCGGCCTGCGCCGCTGCGCGCCAGCCGGACGCCCGCGCGCCCGCCCAAGGCCGGCGTCGGGCATCGCTTCTCGGCCTTTTGGCTAAGATCAAGTGTAGTATCTGTTCTTATCAGTTTAATATCTGATACGTCCCCCATCGGGGGACCACATATTAAACGGATTTTTGGAACAGGGAGCTGGATCAGGAGCTTGCTCCGTCCTCTCCACGCATCGGCCCGGTATTGCAGCGCCTCCGGGAACGGTGCACTACCTTCTCTCAGCGGTGAAAAGACAGACGTAGCTAGCAAGCAAGCGAGGTGGACCGGAGCTCCTTCCTCTCCGGTCTCGTCTCTCGTCCATCTGTGCGTCTCTGTGTCTCTCTCTCTCCCCCTCCCCGTTCCCGTGCTCCCTCCGTGCACTTTCCCGCGCCTCGACTCTCTCGGCAAGCAGGCCGGCCCCCTTTTCGGCTCCCGTGCGTTTTCCCTCCAAAAAACTTAGTTTTTTCCTCCTTTTTCCAGGGAGGCAGGCGTGGCTTGTGTGTGTGTGTGTGTGTGTGTGTGTGTGTGTGTGTGTGTGTGTGTGTGTGTGTGTCCCCGTCCTTGCAGGCGGGCCCCTTTCGACAGCCGGCCGTTTTCCCTCCAAAAAACTTAGTATATACACCTTTTCTTTCTTTTTTTCGGCAGGCAGGCAGGTGTGTGTGTGTCCCCGTCCCTCCCGAGAGAGCGCTGCCCCTTGCCTCTGCCCGCAGGTGCCGACGGTCCGCTTTCGCTTGCAGCTCACTCGGCACGGCTGCTGCTGGTGGGAGGGGCCTAAGCTAAGGAGGCCGGCCGGCTGGCGCCCCCCGCGGCTGCGGTCGTTGTCGGGCCGTTGACAGGAGATCAAAGAGCAGGGCCCCCGCCCGGGACTGGCGGGCAGGCAGGCGAGCAAGCAGGCAGGCAAGAGAGGGGGAGAGCGGAGTCCGGGCGGCCGGCAGCCGCGTGCGGACCGGGCTCCAGAGGCGTCGGCCTGCGCCGCTGCGCGCCAGCCGGACGCCCGCGCGCCCGCCCAAGGCCGGCGTCGGGCATCGCTTCTCGGCCTTTTGGCTAAGATCAAGTGTAGTATCTGTTCTTATCAGTTTAATATCTGATACGTCCCCCATCGGGGGACCACATATTAAACGGATTTTTGGAACAGGGAGCTGGATCAGGAGCTTGCTCCGTCCTCTCCACGCATCGGCCCGGTATTGCAGCGCCTCCGGGAACGGTGCACTACCTTCTCTCAGCGGTGAAAAGACAGACGTAGCTAGCAAGCAAGCGAGGTGGACCGGAGCTCCTTCCTCTCCGGTCTCGTCTCTCGTCCATCTGTGCGTCTCTGTGTCTCTCTCTCTCCCCCTCCCCGTTCCCGTGCTCCCTCCGTGCACTTTCCCGCGCCTCGACTCTCTCGGCAAGCAGGCCGGCCCCCTTTTCGGCTCCCGTGCGTTTTCCCTCCAAAAAACTTAGTTTTTTCCTCCTTTTTCCAGGGAGGCAGGCGTGGCTTGTGTGTGTGTGTGTGTGTGTGTGTGTGTGTGTGTGTGTGTGTGTGTCCCCGTCCTTGCAGGCGGGCCCCTTTCGACAGCCGGCCGTTTTCCCTCCAAAAAACTTAGTATATACACCTTTTCTTTCTTTTTTTCGGCAGGCAGGCAGGTGTGTGTGTGTCCCCGTCCCTCCCGAGAGAGCGCTGCCCCTTGCCTCTGCCCGCAGGTGCCGACGGTCCGCTTTCGCTTGCAGCTCACTCGGCACGGCTGCTGCTGGTGGGAGGGGCCTAAGCTAAGGAGGCCGGCCGGCTGGCGCCCCCCGCGGCTGCGGTCGTTGTCGGGCCGTTGACAGGAGATCAAAGAGCAGGGCCCCCGCCCGGGACTGGCGGGCAGGCAGGCGAGCAAGCAGGCAGGCAAGAGAGGGGGAGAGCGGAGTCCGGGCGGCCGGCAGCCGCGTGCGGACCGGGCTCCAGAGGCGTCGGCCTGCGCCGCTGCGCGCCAGCCGGACGCCCGCGCGCCCGCCCAAGGCCGGCGTCGGGCATCGCTTCTCGGCCTTTTGGCTAAGATCAAGTGTAGTATCTGTTCTTATCAGTTTAATATCTGATACGTCCCCCATCGGGGGACCACATATTAAACGGATTTTTGGAACAGGGAGCTGGATCAGGAGCTTGCTCCGTCCTCTCCACGCATCGGCCCGGTATTGCAGCGCCTCCGGGAACGGTGCACTACCTTCTCTCAGCGGTGAAAAGACAGACGTAGCTAGCAAGCAAGCGAGGTGGACCGGAGCTCCTTCCTCTCCGGTCTCGTCTCTCGTCCATCTGTGCGTCTCTGTGTCTCTCTCTCTCCCCCTCCCCGTTCCCGTGCTCCCTCCGTGCACTTTCCCGCGCCTCGACTCTCTCGGCAAGCAGGCCGGCCCCCTTTTCGGCTCCCGTGCGTTTTCCCTCCAAAAAACTTAGTTTTTTCCTCCTTTTTCCAGGGAGGCAGGCGTGGCTTGTGTGTGTGTGTGTGTGTGTGTGTGTGTGTGTGTGTGTGTGTGTGTCCCCGTCCTTGCAGGCGGGCCCCTTTCGACAGCCGGCCGTTTTCCCTCCAAAAAACTTAGTATATACACCTTTTCTTTCTTTTTTTCGGCAGGCAGGCAGGTGTGTGTGTGTCCCCGTCCCTCCCGAGAGAGCGCTGCCCCTTGCCTCTGCCCGCAGGTGCCGACGGTCCGCTTTCGCTTGCAGCTCACTCGGCACGGCTGCTGCTGGTGGGAGGGGCCTAAGCTAAGGAGGCCGGCCGGCTGGCGCCCCCCGCGGCTGCGGTCGTTGTCGGGCCGTTGACAGGAGATCAAAGAGCAGGGCCCCCGCCCGGGACTGGCGGGCAGGCAGGCGAGCAAGCAGGCAGGCAAGAGAGGGGGAGAGCGGAGTCCGGGCGGCCGGCAGCCGCGTGCGGACCGGGCTCCAGAGGCGTCGGCCTGCGCCGCTGCGCGCCAGCCGGACGCCCGCGCGCCCGCCCAAGGCCGGCGTCGGGCATCGCTTCTCGGCCTTTTGGCTAAGATCAAGTGTAGTATCTGTTCTTATCAGTTTAATATCTGATACGTCCCCCATCGGGGGACCACATATTAAACGGATTTTTGGAACAGGGAGCTGGATCAGGAGCTTGCTCCGTCCTCTCCACGCATCGGCCCGGTATTGCAGCGCCTCCGGGAACGGTGCACTACCTTCTCTCAGCGGTGAAAAGACAGACGTAGCTAGCAAGCAAGCGAGGTGGACCGGAGCTCCTTCCTCTCCGGTCTCGTCTCTCGTCCATCTGTGCGTCTCTGTGTCTCTCTCTCTCCCCCTCCCCGTTCCCGTGCTCCCTCCGTGCACTTTCCCGCGCCTCGACTCTCTCGGCAAGCAGGCCGGCCCCCTTTTCGGCTCCCGTGCGTTTTCCCTCCAAAAAACTTAGTTTTTTCCTCCTTTTTCCAGGGAGGCAGGCGTGGCTTGTGTGTGTGTGTGTGTGTGTGTGTGTGTGTGTGTGTGTGTGTGTGTCCCCGTCCTTGCAGGCGGGCCCCTTTCGACAGCCGGCCGTTTTCCCTCCAAAAAACTTAGTATATACACCTTTTCTTTCTTTTTTTCGGCAGGCAGGCAGGTGTGTGTGTGTCCCCGTCCCTCCCGAGAGAGCGCTGCCCCTTGCCTCTGCCCGCAGGTGCCGACGGTCCGCTTTCGCTTGCAGCTCACTCGGCACGGCTGCTGCTGGTGGGAGGGGCCTAAGCTAAGGAGGCCGGCCGGCTGGCGCCCCCCGCGGCTGCGGTCGTTGTCGGGCCGTTGACAGGAGATCAAAGAGCAGGGCCCCCGCCCGGGACTGGCGGGCAGGCAGGCGAGCAAGCAGGCAGGCAAGAGAGGGGGAGAGCGGAGTCCGGGCGGCCGGCAGCCGCGTGCGGACCGGGCTCCAGAGGCGTCGGCCTGCGCCGCTGCGCGCCAGCCGGACGCCCGCGCGCCCGCCCAAGGCCGGCGTCGGGCATCGCTTCTCGGCCTTTTGGCTAAGATCAAGTGTAGTATCTGTTCTTATCAGTTTAATATCTGATACGTCCCCCATCGGGGGACCACATATTAAACGGATTTTTGGAACAGGGAGCTGGATCAGGAGCTTGCTCCGTCCTCTCCACGCATCGGCCCGGTATTGCAGCGCCTCCGGGAACGGTGCACTACCTTCTCTCAGCGGTGAAAAGACAGACGTAGCTAGCAAGCAAGCGAGGTGGACCGGAGCTCCTTCCTCTCCGGTCTCGTCTCTCGTCCATCTGTGCGTCTCTGTGTCTCTCTCTCTCCCCCTCCCCGTTCCCGTGCTCCCTCCGTGCACTTTCTTCCCGCGCCTCGACTCTCTCGGCAAGCAGGCCGGCCCCCTTTTCGGCTCCCGTGCGTTTTCCCTCCAAAAAACTTAGTTTTTTCCTCCTTTTTCCAGGGAGGCAGGCGTGGCTTGTGTGTGTGTGTGTGTGTGTGTGTGTGTGTGTGTGTGTGTGTGTCCCCGTCCTTGCAGGCGGGCCCCTTTCGACAGCCGGCCGTTTTCCCTCCAAAAAACTTAGTATATACACCTTTTCTTTCTTTTTTTCGGCAGGCAGGCAGGTGTGTGTGTGTCCCCGTCCCTCCCGAGAGAGCGCTGCCCCTTGCCTCTGCCCGCAGGTGCCGACGGTCCGCTTTCGCTTGCAGCTCACTCGGCACGGCTGCTGCTGGTGGGAGGGGCCTAAGCTAAGGAGGCCGGCCGGCTGGCGCCCCCCGCGGCTGCGGTCGTTGTCGGGCCGTTGACAGGAGATCAAAGAGCAGGGCCCCCGCCCGGGACTGGCGGGCAGGCAGGCGAGCAAGCAGGCAGGCAAGAGAGGGGGAGAGCGGAGTCCGGGCGGCCGGCAGCCGCGTGCGGACCGGGCTCCAGAGGCGTCGGCCTGCGCCGCTGCGCGCCAGCCGGACGCCCGCGCGCCCGCCCAAGGCCGGCGTCGGGCATCGCTTCTCGGCCTTTTGGCTAAGATCAAGTGTAGTATCTGTTCTTATCAGTTTAATATCTGATACGTCCCCCATCGGGGGACCACATATTAAACGGATTTTTGGAACAGGGAGCTGGATCAGGAGCTTGCTCCGTCCTCTCCACGCATCGGCCCGGTATTGCAGCGCCTCCGGGAACGGTGCACTACCTTCTCTCAGCGGTGAAAAGACAGACGTAGCTAGCAAGCAAGCGAGGTGGACCGGAGCTCCTTCCTCTCCGGTCTCGTCTCTCGTCCATCTGTGCGTCTCTGTGTCTCTCTCTCTCCCCCTCCCCGTTCCCGTGCTCCCTCCGTGCACTTTCCCGCGCCTCGACTCTCTCGGCAAGCAGGCCGGCCCCCTTTTCGGCTCCCGTGCGTTTTCCCTCCAAAAAACTTAGTTTTTTCCTCCTTTTTCCAGGGAGGCAGGCGTGGCTTGTGTGTGTGTGTGTGTGTGTGTGTGTGTGTGTGTGTGTGTGTGTCCCCGTCCTTGCAGGCGGGCCCCTTTCGACAGCCGGCCGTTTTCCCTCCAAAAAACTTAGTATATACACCTTTTCTTTCTTTTTTTCGGCAGGCAGGCAGGTGTGTGTGTGTCCCCGTCCCTCCCGAGAGAGCGCTGCCCCTTGCCTCTGCCCGCAGGTGCCGACGGTCCGCTTTCGCTTGCAGCTCACTCGGCACGGCTGCTGCTGGTGGGAGGGGCCTAAGCTAAGGAGGCCGGCCGGCTGGCGCCCCCCGCGGCTGCGGTCGTTGTCGGGCCGTTGACAGGAGATCAAAGAGCAGGGCCCCCGCCCGGGACTGGCGGGCAGGCAGGCGAGCAAGCAGGCAGGCAAGAGAGGGGGAGAGCGGAGTCCGGGCGGCCGGCAGCCGCGTGCGGACCGGGCTCCAGAGGCGTCGGCCTGCGCCGCTGCGCGCCAGCCGGACGCCCGCGCGCCCGCCCAAGGCCGGCGTCGGGCATCGCTTCTCGGCCTTTTGGCTAAGATCAAGTGTAGTATCTGTTCTTATCAGTTTAATATCTGATACGTCCCCCATCGGGGGACCACATATTAAACGGATTTTTGGAACAGGGAGCTGGATCAGGAGCTTGCTCCGTCCTCTCCACGCATCGGCCCGGTATTGCAGCGCCTCCGGGAACGGTGCACTACCTTCTCTCAGCGGTGAAAAGACAGACGTAGCTAGCAAGCAAGCGAGGTGGACCGGAGCTCCTTCCTCTCCGGTCTCGTCTCTCGTCCATCTGTGCGTCTCTGTGTCTCTCTCTCTCCCCCTCCCCGTTCCCGTGCTCCCTCCGTGCACTTTCCCGCGCCTCGACTCTCTCGGCAAGCAGGCCGGCCCCCTTTTCGGCTCCCGTGCGTTTTCCCTCCAAAAAACTTAGTTTTTTCCTCCTTTTTCCAGGGAGGCAGGCGTGGCTTGTGTGTGTGTGTGTGTGTGTGTGTGTGTGTGTGTGTGTGTGTCCCCGTCCTTGCAGGCGGGCCCCTTTCGACAGCCGGCCGTTTTCCCTCCAAAAAACTTAGTATATACACCTTTTCTTTCTTTTTTTCGGCAGGCAGGCAGGTGTGTGTGTGTCCCCGTCCCTCCCGAGAGAGCGCTGCCCCTTGCCTCTGCCCGCAGGTGCCGACGGTCCGCTTTCGCTTGCAGCTCACTCGGCACGGCTGCTGCTGGTGGGAGGGGCCTAAGCTAAGGAGGCCGGCCGGCTGGCGCCCCCCGCGGCTGCGGTCGTTGTCGGGCCGTTGACAGGAGATCAAAGAGCAGGGCCCCCGCCCGGGACTGGCGGGCAGGCAGGCGAGCAAGCAGGCAGGCAAGAGAGGGGGAGAGCGGAGTCCGGGCGGCCGGCAGCCGCGTGCGGACCGGGCTCCAGAGGCGTCGGCCTGCGCCGCTGCGCGCCAGCCGGACGCCCGCGCGCCCGCCCAAGGCCGGCGTCGGGCATCGCTTCTCGGCCTTTTGGCTAAGATCAAGTGTAGTATCTGTTCTTATCAGTTTAATATCTGATACGTCCCCCATCGGGGGACCACATATTAAACGGATTTTTGGAACAGGGAGCTGGATCAGGAGCTTGCTCCGTCCTCTCCACGCATCGGCCCGGTATTGCAGCGCCTCCGGGAACGGTGCACTACCTTCTCTCAGCGGTGAAAAGACAGACGTAGCTAGCAAGCAAGCGAGGTGGACCGGAGCTCCTTCCTCTCCGGTCTCGTCTCTCGTCCATCTGTGCGTCTCTGTGTCTCTCTCTCTCCCCCTCCCCGTTCCCGTGCTCCCTCCGTGCACTTTCCCGCGCCTCGACTCTCTCGGCAAGCAGGCCGGCCCCCTTTTCGGCTCCCGTGCGTTTTCCCTCCAAAAAACTTAGTTTTTTCCTCCTTTTTCCAGGGAGGCAGGCGTGGCTTGTGTGTGTGTGTGTGTGTGTGTGTGTGTGTGTGTGTGTGTGTGTGTGTCCCCGTCCTTGCAGGCGGGCCCCTTTCGACAGCCGGCCGTTTTCCCTCCAAAAAACTTAGTATATACACCTTTTCTTTCTTTTTTTCGGCAGGCAGGCAGGTGTGTGTGTGTCCCCGTCCCTCCCGAGAGAGCGCTGCCCCTTGCCTCTGCCCGCAGGTGCCGACGGTCCGCTTTCGCTTGCAGCTCACTCGGCACGGCTGCTGCTGGTGGGAGGGGCCTAAGCTAAGGAGGCCGGCCGGCTGGCGCCCCCCGCGGCTGCGGTCGTTGTCGGGCCGTTGACAGGAGATCAAAGAGCAGGGCCCCCGCCCGGGACTGGCGGGCAGGCAGGCGAGCAAGCAGGCAGGCAAGAGAGGGGGAGAGCGGAGTCCGGGCGGCCGGCAGCCGCGTGCGGACCGGGCTCCAGAGGCGTCGGCCTGCGCCGCTGCGCGCCAGCCGGACGCCCGCGCGCCCGCCCAAGGCCGGCGTCGGGCATCGCTTCTCGGCCTTTTGGCTAAGATCAAGTGTAGTATCTGTTCTTATCAGTTTAATATCTGATACGTCCCCCATCGGGGGACCACATATTAAACGGATTTTTGGAACAGGGAGCTGGATCAGGAGCTTGCTCCGTCCTCTCCACGCATCGGCCCGGTATTGCAGCGCCTCCGGGAACGGTGCACTACCTTCTCTCAGCGGTGAAAAGACAGACGTAGCTAGCAAGCAAGCGAGGTGGACCGGAGCTCCTTCCTCTCCGGTCTCGTCTCTCGTCCATCTGTGCGTCTCTGTGTCTCTCTCTCTCCCCCTCCCCGTTCCCGTGCTCCCTCCGTGCACTTTCCCGCGCCTCGACTCTCTCGGCAAGCAGGCCGGCCCCCTTTTCGGCTCCCGTGCGTTTTCCCTCCAAAAAACTTAGTTTTTTCCTCCTTTTTCCAGGGAGGCAGGCGTGGCTTGTGTGTGTGTGTGTGTGTGTGTGTGTGTGTGTGTGTGTGTGTGTGTGTGTGTGTCCCCGTCCTTGCAGGCGGGCCCCTTTCGACAGCCGGCCGTTTTCCCTCCAAAAAACTTAGTATATACACCTTTTCTTTCTTTTTTTCGGCAGGCAGGCAGGTGTGTGTGTGTCCCCGTCCCTCCCGAGAGAGCGCTGCCCCTTGCCTCTGCCCGCAGGTGCCGACGGTCCGCTTTCGCTTGCAGCTCACTCGGCACGGCTGCTGCTGGTGGGAGGGGCCTAAGCTAAGGAGGCCGGCCGGCTGGCGCCCCCCGCGGCTGCGGTCGTTGTCGGGCCGTTGACAGGAGATCAAAGAGCAGGGCCCCCGCCCGGGACTGGCGGGCAGGCAGGCGAGCAAGCAGGCAGGCAAGAGAGGGGGAGAGCGGAGTCCGGGCGGCCGGCAGCCGCGTGCGGACCGGGCTCCAGAGGCGTCGGCCTGCGCCGCTGCGCGCCAGCCGGACGCCCGCGCGCCCGCCCAAGGCCGGCGTCGGGCATCGCTTCTCGGCCTTTTGGCTAAGATCAAGTGTAGTATCTGTTCTTATCAGTTTAATATCTGATACGTCCCCCATCGGGGGACCACATATTAAACGGATTTTTGGAACAGGGAGCTGGATCAGGAGCTTGCTCCGTCCTCTCCACGCATCGGCCCGGTATTGCAGCGCCTCCGGGAACGGTGCACTACCTTCTCTCAGCGGTGAAAAGACAGACGTAGCTAGCAAGCAAGCGAGGTGGACCGGAGCTCCTTCCTCTCCGGTCTCGTCTCTCGTCCATCTGTGCGTCTCTGTGTCTCTCTCTCTCCCCCTCCCCGTTCCCGTGCTCCCTCCGTGCACTTTCCCGCGCCTCGACTCTCTCGGCAAGCAGGCCGGCCCCCTTTTCGGCTCCCGTGCGTTTTCCCTCCAAAAAACTTAGTTTTTTCCTCCTTTTTCCAGGGAGGCAGGCGTGGCTTGTGTGTGTGTGTGTGTGTGTGTGTGTGTGTGTGTGTGTGTGTGTGTGTGTGTCCCCGTCCTTGCAGGCGGGCCCCTTTCGACAGCCGGCCGTTTTCCCTCCAAAAAACTTAGTATATACACCTTTTCTTTCTTTTTTTCGGCAGGCAGGCAGGTGTGTGTGTGTCCCCGTCCCTCCCGAGAGAGCGCTGCCCCTTGCCTCTGCCCGCAGGTGCCGACGGTCCGCTTTCGCTTGCAGCTCACTCGGCACGGCTGCTGCTGGTGGGAGGGGCCTAAGCTAAGGAGGCCGGCCGGCTGGCGCCCCCCGCGGCTGCGGTCGTTGTCGGGCCGTTGACAGGAGATCAAAGAGCAGGGCCCCCGCCCGGGACTGGCGGGCAGGCAGGCGAGCAAGCAGGCAGGCAAGAGAGGGGGAGAGCGGAGTCCGGGCGGCCGGCAGCCGCGTGCGGACCGGGCTCCAGAGGCGTCGGCCTGCGCCGCTGCGCGCCAGCCGGACGCCCGCGCGCCCGCCCAAGGCCGGCGTCGGGCATCGCTTCTCGGCCTTTTGGCTAAGATCAAGTGTAGTATCTGTTCTTATCAGTTTAATATCTGATACGTCCCCCATCGGGGGACCACATATTAAACGGATTTTTGGAACAGGGAGCTGGATCAGGAGCTTGCTCCGTCCTCTCCACGCATCGGCCCGGTATTGCAGCGCCTCCGGGAACGGTGCACTACCTTCTCTCAGCGGTGAAAAGACAGACGTAGCTAGCAAGCAAGCGAGGTGGACCGGAGCTCCTTCCTCTCCGGTCTCGTCTCTCGTCCATCTGTGCGTCTCTGTGTCTCTCTCTCTCCCCCTCCCCGTTCCCGTGCTCCCTCCGTGCACTTTCCCGCGCCTCGACTCTCTCGGCAAGCAGGCCGGCCCCCTTTTCGGCTCCCGTGCGTTTTCCCTCCAAAAAACTTAGTTTTTTCCTCCTTTTTCCAGGGAGGCAGGCGTGGCTTGTGTGTGTGTGTGTGTGTGTGTGTGTGTGTGTGTGTGTGTGTGTGTGTGTCCCCGTCCTTGCAGGCGGGCCCCTTTCGACAGCCGGCCGTTTTCCCTCCAAAAAACTTAGTATATACACCTTTTCTTTCTTTTTTTCGGCAGGCAGGCAGGTGTGTGTGTGTCCCCGTCCCTCCCGAGAGAGCGCTGCCCCTTGCCTCTGCCCGCAGGTGCCGACGGTCCGCTTTCGCTTGCAGCTCACTCGGCACGGCTGCTGCTGGTGGGAGGGGCCTAAGCTAAGGAGGCCGGCCGGCTGGCGCCCCCCGCGGCTGCGGTCGTTGTCGGGCCGTTGACAGGAGATCAAAGAGCAGGGCCCCCGCCCGGGACTGGCGGGCAGGCAGGCGAGCAAGCAGGCAGGCAAGAGAGGGGGAGAGCGGAGTCCGGGCGGCCGGCAGCCGCGTGCGGACCGGGCTCCAGAGGCGTCGGCCTGCGCCGCTGCGCGCCAGCCGGACGCCCGCGCGCCCGCCCAAGGCCGGCGTCGGGCATCGCTTCTCGGCCTTTTGGCTAAGATCAAGTGTAGTATCTGTTCTTATCAGTTTAATATCTGATACGTCCCCCATCGGGGGACCACATATTAAACGGATTTTTGGAACAGGGAGCTGGATCAGGAGCTTGCTCCGTCCTCTCCACGCATCGGCCCGGTATTGCAGCGCCTCCGGGAACGGTGCACTACCTTCTCTCAGCGGTGAAAAGACAGACGTAGCTAGCAAGCAAGCGAGGTGGACCGGAGCTCCTTCCTCTCCGGTCTCGTCTCTCGTCCATCTGTGCGTCTCTGTGTCTCTCTCTCTCCCCCTCCCCGTTCCCGTGCTCCCTCCGTGCACTTTCCCGCGCCTCGACTCTCTCGGCAAGCAGGCCGGCCCCCTTTTCGGCTCCCGTGCGTTTTCCCTCCAAAAAACTTAGTTTTTTCCTCCTTTTTCCAGGGAGGCAGGCGTGGCTTGTGTGTGTGTGTGTGTGTGTGTGTGTGTGTGTGTGTGTGTGTGTGTGTGTGCCCCGTCCTTGCAGGCGGGCCCCTTTCGACAGCCGGCCGTTTTCCCTCCAAAAAACTTAGTATATACACCTTTTCTTTCTTTTTTTCGGCAGGCAGGCAGGTGTGTGTGTGTCCCCGTCCCTCCCGAGAGAGCGCTGCCCCTTGCCTCTGCCCGCAGGTGCCGACGGTCCGCTTTCGCTTGCAGCTCACTCGGCACGGCTGCTGCTGGTGGGAGGGGCCTAAGCTAAGGAGGCCGGCCGGCTGGCGCCCCCCGCGGCTGCGGTCGTTGTCGGGCCGTTGACAGGAGATCAAAGAGCAGGGCCCCCGCCCGGGACTGGCGGGCAGGCAGGCGAGCAAGCAGGCAGGCAAGAGAGGGGGAGAGCGGAGTCCGGGCGGCCGGCAGCCGCGTGCGGACCGGGCTCCAGAGGCGTCGGCCTGCGCCGCTGCGCGCCAGCCGGACGCCCGCGCGCCCGCCCAAGGCCGGCGTCGGGCATCGCTTCTCGGCCTTTTGGCTAAGATCAAGTGTAGTATCTGTTCTTATCAGTTTAATATCTGATACGTCCCCCATCGGGGGACCACATATTAAACGGATTTTTGGAACAGGGAGCTGGATCAGGAGCTTGCTCCGTCCTCTCCACGCATCGGCCCGGTATTGCAGCGCCTCCGGGAACGGTGCACTACCTTCTCTCAGCGGTGAAAAGACAGACGTAGCTAGCAAGCAAGCGAGGTGGACCGGAGCTCCTTCCTCTCCGGTCTCGTCTCTCGTCCATCTGTGCGTCTCTGTGTCTCTCTCTCTCCCCCTCCCCGTTCCCGTGCTCCCTCCGTGCACTTTCCCGCGCCTCGACTCTCTCGGCAAGCAGGCCGGCCCCCTTTTCGGCTCCCGTGCGTTTTCCCTCCAAAAAACTTAGTTTTTTCCTCCTTTTTCCAGGGAGGCAGGCGTGGCTTGTGTGTGTGTGTGTGTGTGTGTGTGTGTGTGTGTGTGTGTGTGTCCCCGTCCTTGCAGGCGGGCCCCTTTCGACAGCCGGCCGTTTTCCCTCCAAAAAACTTAGTATATACACCTTTTCTTTCTTTTTTTCGGCAGGCAGGCAGGTGTGTGTGTGTCCCCGTCCCTCCCGAGAGAGCGCTGCCCCTTGCCTCTGCCCGCAGGTGCCGACGGTCCGCTTTCGCTTGCAGCTCACTCGGCACGGCTGCTGCTGGTGGGAGGGGCCTAAGCTAAGGAGGCCGGCCGGCTGGCGCCCCCCGCGGCTGCGGTCGTTGTCGGGCCGTTGACAGGAGATCAAAGAGCAGGGCCCCCGCCCGGGACTGGCGGGCAGGCAGGCGAGCAAGCAGGCAGGCAAGAGAGGGGGAGAGCGGAGTCCGGGCGGCCGGCAGCCGCGTGCGGACCGGGCTCCAGAGGCGTCGGCCTGCGCCGCTGCGCGCCAGCCGGACGCCCGCGCGCCCGCCCAAGGCCGGCGTCGGGCATCGCTTCTCGGCCTTTTGGCTAAGATCAAGTGTAGTATCTGTTCTTATCAGTTTAATATCTGATACGTCCCCCATCGGGGGACCACATATTAAACGGATTTTTGGAACAGGGAGCTGGATCAGGAGCTTGCTCCGTCCTCTCCACGCATCGGCCCGGTATTGCAGCGCCTCCGGGAACGGTGCACTACCTTCTCTCAGCGGTGAAAAGACAGACGTAGCTAGCAAGCAAGCGAGGTGGACCGGAGCTCCTTCCTCTCCGGTCTCGTCTCTCGTCCATCTGTGCGTCTCTGTGTCTCTCTCTCTCCCCCTCCCCGTTCCCGTGCTCCCTCCGTGCACTTTCCCGCGCCTCGACTCTCTCGGCAAGCAGGCCGGCCCCCTTTTCGGCTCCCGTGCGTTTTCCCTCCAAAAAACTTAGTTTTTTCCTCCTTTTTCCAGGGAGGCAGGCGTGGCTTGTGTGTGTGTGTGTGTGTGTGTGTGTGTGTGTGTGTGTGTGTGTGTGTGTCCCCGTCCTTGCAGGCGGGCCCCTTTCGACAGCCGGCCGTTTTCCCTCCAAAAAACTTAGTATATACACCTTTTCTTTCTTTTTTTCGGCAGGCAGGCAGGTGTGTGTGTGTCCCCGTCCCTCCCGAGAGAGCGCTGCCCCTTGCCTCTGCCCGCAGGTGCCGACGGTCCGCTTTCGCTTGCAGCTCACTCGGCACGGCTGCTGCTGGTGGGAGGGGCCTAAGCTAAGGAGGCCGGCCGGCTGGCGCCCCCCGCGGCTGCGGTCGTTGTCGGGCCGTTGACAGGAGATCAAAGAGCAGGGCCCCCGCCCGGGACTGGCGGGCAGGCAGGCGAGCAAGCAGGCAGGCAAGAGAGGGGGAGAGCGGAGTCCGGGCGGCCGGCAGCCGCGTGCGGACCGGGCTCCAGAGGCGTCGGCCTGCGCCGCTGCGCGCCAGCCGGACGCCCGCGCGCCCGCCCAAGGCCGGCGTCGGGCATCGCTTCTCGGCCTTTTGGCTAAGATCAAGTGTAGTATCTGTTCTTATCAGTTTAATATCTGATACGTCCCCCATCGGGGGACCACATATTAAACGGATTTTTGGAACAGGGAGCTGGATCAGGAGCTTGCTCCGTCCTCTCCACGCATCGGCCCGGTATTGCAGCGCCTCCGGGAACGGTGCACTACCTTCTCTCAGCGGTGAAAAGACAGACGTAGCTAGCAAGCAAGCGAGGTGGACCGGAGCTCCTTCCTCTCCGGTCTCGTCTCTCGTCCATCTGTGCGTCTCTGTGTCTCTCTCTCTCCCCCTCCCCGTTCCCGTGCTCCCTCCGTGCACTTTCCCGCGCCTCGACTCTCTCGGCAAGCAGGCCGGCCCCCTTTTCGGCTCCCGTGCGTTTTCCCTCCAAAAAACTTAGTTTTTTCCTCCTTTTTCCAGGGAGGCAGGCGTGGCTTGTGTGTGTGTGTGTGTGTGTGTGTGTGTGTGTGTGTGTGTGTGTCCCCGTCCTTGCAGGCGGGCCCCTTTCGACAGCCGGCCGTTTTCCCTCCAAAAAACTTAGTATATACACCTTTTCTTTCTTTTTTTCGGCAGGCAGGCAGGTGTGTGTGTGTCCCCGTCCCTCCCGAGAGAGCGCTGCCCCTTGCCTCTGCCCGCAGGTGCCGACGGTCCGCTTTCGCTTGCAGCTCACTCGGCACGGCTGCTGCTGGTGGGAGGGGCCTAAGCTAAGGAGGCCGGCCGGCTGGCGCCCCCCGCGGCTGCGGTCGTTGTCGGGCCGTTGACAGGAGATCAAAGAGCAGGGCCCCCGCCCGGGACTGGCGGGCAGGCAGGCGAGCAAGCAGGCAGGCAAGAGAGGGGGAGAGCGGAGTCCGGGCGGCCGGCAGCCGCGTGCGGACCGGGCTCCAGAGGCGTCGGCCTGCGCCGCTGCGCGCCAGCCGGACGCCCGCGCGCCCGCCCAAGGCCGGCGTCGGGCATCGCTTCTCGGCCTTTTGGCTCTTCTCGGCCTTTTGGCCAAGGTCGGAGGTCGAGGGAGGGACGAGATCGGAGGACAACACCTTTCTACTGAGGACGCCGTTGGATTGTTTCATTTGGACCCCGGACTGTTTTCTTGGATTTGCGTTTGGATTTTGGACTTTTGGATTTGCGTTTCACTTGGGACTTTTGGTGCGTGGGCTGCTTGGCAGCCGAAAGGCTGCTTTTCGTCATGGCTGCGGATCCCGGGGAGGCGACGAAGGACGGGCTGAACCCCAGCGTACGATGGACCATCCGCTTTCATTGGAAGGCGGAGACGGAGCCTCCGGGACGTGAGCTTTTTGAAGACGAAGTGCTGTTCGGGATACTGGGATGTAAGGCGAGCGATCTTTTATGTCTGCAGGGGAACCGGGCACAGAAATTTATGGATGCCACCTTCAACAGTGCTAAACTGCACAAGGAGGCGGCGGAGAGATGTGCACGAGCGAAGGCGGACGGGAAACTGCGTGAGTATGAGTGCGGGGGCCTGCAAGGCGACAATAAAAGGTGGGTGGTCGTCCACATGTTCGAGCCTTTTTTGACTGACCAGGATGTGACGACCTTTTTGCGTCGGTACGTGGAGGTGCTTCAGGGCCCATATGTCATCAGTGACACCCGTACTGTCTGGACTGGGAAGCGCCGCTATCAGGTCGAGCTACGGCAGGATCTAAGGTCGCCGGACGGCTTCGCCCACCCACCGGGCAACTTTTTCATCGGGCCAGGTAGGGGGTATTTGTATTATTGGAACCAGCCGGATTTTTGCAGGAAGTGTCGTGGCTTTGGACATCGCGAAGGGTCGTGCACTGTCGGAGAGTGTGGGAAGTGCCACCGCACTGGCCACTCCACACGGGCATGCCCAGTAAAGGAGTGCTCCCTGTGTGGGAACACGGGGCATTTGTTCCGGCAGTGCAGCCAGAGGGGCAAGGACCTGGAGAAGGAGATCCGAGACTGGGTACAGCGGCCAGAGGAGACCGACGGGGAGGAGGAAGACCGACCGGAGGGCGGCAAGGCCCACAGGAAAGGGGGTAAGCACCGGGAGGAAAGGCAGGAGGAGGATGGAGGGCAGGAAGGAGGACAAGGAGAACTCGCAGGAGAAGAAGAGGCACGACCGGGAACTTCACGGGAGGTGAGGAACCCTAGCTGGGCAGATGTGGTGAGGGGGACGCGCCCCCTAGTGGCGGCAGAAACATCTGCAGCGTCGGGGCCGGTGGGAGAGGAGGGGGGGGCACCAGCTCTTACCCCCCTAGGAAAGAAACTGCAGAAACGGTCCCGAGCTGGGAGGCGGCAGAAGGAGACCCAGGAGAAGAAGAAGAGGACGGATGAAGGAGGAGACGACGGAGAACACCGGGAGGAGGTGACAGGCCCGGAACAGATGGTGGAAGAGACGCCCCAGTCAGCCTCGAGTGACTCCGAGTCTGATGACACCGCGGACTCTCTGCCTCCCGGACAGGGGTCCGGTCCGGCAATCTGCCACACCTTCTCGGTGGCGCAGGCTGCGACAGACGAGGGCAGCCCGATAGTGGACTGCCAGGCCGGCATGCTTACCCCCGAACAGGGTTTTCAATGCAGCCCCCTGGGGGGGGTCGCCTTTATGGAGACCTCGGACAGTGACACCTCTGCGAGTACAGCAGGGGCGGCGAGCTCACCCGAGCCCGGCCAGGGAGAGGAGATGGAGAGTGACAGCCCCCCCTTAGAGCCACCATGACCCTCGTGGTGGCAACAGCCAATGTGAGGGGTTTGAGGCAAAAGGACAAGCGGACGGCGGTGTTTTCATACCTGTCTCAGAAGAATCTGGATCTGTGTTTCCTCCAAGAAGTACATCTCAAGGACCTCGACGACGTGAGGGCCCTCCAGAAGGCGTGGAGGAGGGGTCCTTCGTGGTGGAGCGTCGGAGGGGTGAACTCTGCCGGTGTGGGTATCCTGTGTGGCTCGCCAAGCTTCACCGTCCAGATGGTCAGCTCAGTGATCCCCGGACGTCTGCTGGTGGTGGATGGCACCTGGAAGGGGACGAAGATCAGACTAATCGGTGTGTACGCCCCAGCAGACAGACGCCAGCAGGGCTCCTTTTTGAGAGATCTGGAGCCCTTGCTATACACCAACAGGGAGCTGATCATGGGCGGCGACTTCAATGTCGACTTAGGAGACTCGCACGGCGAGGGAGTTCACCTGCTGAGGTCCTTGATCACAGATTTCAGATTGCGAGACGGGTTTGATAACGTTGCACACCACACCTGGGACAACGGACGGGGGATTTTCAGACGCCTCGATTATATCCTCTCCACTGTAAAGTGGAAAGTCCTAAGCAGGCAGGTGACCCCCACCTGGTTTTCAGACCATCAGTTGCTGGCAGTCTCCTTTGGTGTCGAGGACCCCGGCTTCCAGGCCGGATACTGGAAGCTGAACAAGCAAGTCCTACTTGAGGCGAGATACCAAAGGAAGATGGAGGCAGTGCTTCGAGACCTTGAGAAGAGGAGAGCACTCTTCAGCTCCGCGGTGCACTGGTGGGAATCTTGTAAACTCATCATCGCAACGGTTACCAAAAGATACTGCTGGATCCGGCGAAGACTGGAGGAACGCCAGTGCACCCAACTCCAGCAGGAGCTTGAGGCACTGTATGGCCAGCTGAACCAGGGGGGCGCCTTCGATGGCGAACGAGTTGCGTACGTCAGAGGCCTGCTTAAGGACAAGTGGCTGCAGCGGGCACAGGACTTCCTTTTCAGGTTGCAGGGAATCTGGAGGGAAGGAGAAGAACGCTGCTCGGCCCAGTTCTTCAGCGCCGTGAGAAGACAGCAAGAGCGCAGTCTTTTCGACACCATCCGGCGCGAAGACGGGACTGCAGCCACGGATATACCCGGGATGTTGAGGTGCGCCACAGGATTCTACGAAGCCTTGTTTTCAGAGAAGGAGATCGACTCGAGCACTAAGGACAGGCTCTTGGAGGGTGTGGAGACGGCGGTAGAAGACCCATCCGCACTGGTCGGTCCAGTGTCGGGGGCAGAGGTCCGAACGGCAATGCTGGGTTTGAAGAAAGGCACTGTCCCTGGCGTTGACGGCCTGCCGACCGAGTTTTACCGCACCTTCTGGAGTCAGCTGGAGCCTTTCCTAGTGCAGGTTTTCAATGAGGTCCTGAACGGCGGTGGGTTGGGCCTCTCGATGAAGACCGGAGTCGTCTCCTTGATTTTCAAGAGTGGAGACAAGGCGGACCTGGGCAACTGGAGGCCGATCCAGCTCCTGTGCACGGACTATAAGATCTTGGCCAGGGTGCTGGGCGGCCGCCTGAGAACCGTAATGCCGGAGCTGGTCAAGGCTGACCAGACATGTGGCGTGGCAGGAAGAAAGATCAGCTGGACGCTGCAGCTGATCCGAGACGTCATCTCCTGGGTGGAGGACAGGGGCCTGCCGCTCATGCTGGTGAGCTTGGACCAGGCGAAGGCTTTTGACCGGGTCCATCATGGGATCCTGTGGGCGCTGTTGCGGAAGAAGGGTCTGCCTGACAGTTTTGTTAGGTGGATCAGGACTCTGTACGACGGCGCAATATCCCGGGTATGTATTAACGGCGCAGTGGGGAGGAGCATCCCCGTAAGGTGTGGTGTGCGACAGGGCTGTCCTCTCTCCCCCCTGTTGTACGTCATTTACATCGAGCTCCTGCTGGACCAGTTAAGGACGGATCCCGGAGTGGAAGGAATCCGAGTGCCAGGTGGAGGAGGGCAGGAAGCCAAGATCGCCGCTTATGCGGACGACATCACGCTCTTCCTGGGCTCTGAAAGCGGCCTGGGGAGGGCGTTGGACATCGTAGAGGACTTCTCTAGAGGCACCGGCGCCCGACTGAACCACGCCAAAAGCCTGGTTAAACTGTTCGGGACCTGGCCATGTGAACCACGGACGTTTGGAGGGCTGACGAGGACGACCGGCCCAGTGAAAGTCTTGGGGGTCCTCTTCCACAACGTGGACCCCGCGGGCTTGAACTGGGAGGCCAGGTTCCGAAGGATCAATCAACAGCTGGGCCTTTGGCAGAAGCGGTCTTTGACCTGGATAGGGAAGGCGCTGGTGCTGAAGGTAGAGATCCTGCCCCTGCTGCTCCACCTGGCAGTGGTATACCCCCTACCTGCAGGACGACGGAAGGAACTGGTGAGGACCATTTTTGGGTTTGTTTGGGGGCACTCATACGAGCGCATTAGAAGAACGGACATGTGTAGGCCCGTCGCGGACGGCGGCAGAGGGATTCCAGACTTCCCGGTGAAGTTGGACTGTGTGTTCGTCGCCGGCCTGTGCGTTATCCTGCACGAGAACCCGCCCCACCTGTGTAGCCGGTTTGTGAGCCTCTGGCTCTCGACGAGCATGCGACACCTGACCGTCTGGAGCAACACGACCCCGAAGGCGGAGCGGCTCCCACTGCACTACCGGCACGCAGTGCAGTGGCTGCGGGCACACCCGGAGGTCAAAGGAGGAACGACTGCGCTGAGCCACAGGCTCATGTACAAGACCCTTTTGACGTCGGAAAGGCCAGCGATCCTGGGTGTGCCCAGGGAAATCTGGCAGCAGGCCCAACCAAAGGGCCTGGACAACAAGTTGAAGGACTTGAACTGGCTCTGCGTGTGGGGTCGGTTGGCGGTCAGGTCCGTCATGCATGCGCATGGACTATCACGGCAGAGTCAGTGCCCAAGACACGGCTGCACAGGTGAAGAGACCGTGAACCACGTGTTTTGGGAGTGCGGGTTCGTGCAGGGGGTGTGGAGGACCAGCAGACACCTATACGCACAGGTAGGTCTGGATTCCCCATTGTCACTGCGGATGGTGCTGCGAGGAGTGCCCGGTTCCCGTCCCTGGACCGCCAGCTTCTTACTGTGGCTCCTGATCAGTCTCACAAAGCTGTACGTGTGGGAAGCACGGACTGAGCTGGTCAGGAACGGCGTGGAGGTGACCATCGCAGGCATCCTGAGGAGAGTGAAAGCGGATGTGGTCCGAAGAATCCGATGGGATATAATGCGCTGGGGTTTCGCAGCCGCAAAGGAGCGCTGGAAGGACTTGATCACGTGGTGTTAAAGGTGGTGGGTAGATTAAACTTTTAAGCTCTGTTTTTGTACTGTTTTTCTAATAAATATAAAAAAAAAAATCTGTTCTTATCAGTTTAATATCTGATACGTCCCCCATCGGGGGACCACATATTAAACGGATTTTTGGAACAGGGAGCTGGATCAGGAGCTTGCTCCGTCCTCTCCACGCATCGGCCCGGTATTGCAGCGCCTCCGGGAACGGTGCACTACCTTCTCTCAGCGGTGAAAAGACAGACGTAGCTAGCAAGCAAGCGAGGTGGACCGGAGCTCCTTCCTCTCCGGTCTCGTCTCTCGTCCATCTGTGTGTCTCTGTGTCTCTCTCTCTCCCCCTCCCCGTTCCCGTGCTCCCTCCGTGCACTTTCCCGCGCCTCGACTCTCTCGGCAAGCAGGCCGGCCCCCTTTTCGGCTCCCGTGCGTTTTCCCTCCAAAAAACTTAGTTTTTTCCTCCTTTTTCCAGGGAGGCAGGCGTGGCTTGTGTGTGTGTGTGTGTGTGTGTGTGTGTGTGTGTGTGTGTGTGTGTGTGTGTCCCCGTCCTTGCAGGCGGGCCCCTTTCGACAGCCGGCCGTTTTCCCTCCAAAAAACTTAGTATATACACCTTTTCTTTCTTTTTTTCGGCAGGCAGGCAGGTGTGTGTGTGTCCCCGTCCCTCCCGAGAGAGCGCTGCCCCTTGCCTCTGCCCGCAGGTGCCGACGGTCCGCTTTCGCTTGCAGCTCACTCGGCACGGCTGCTGCTGGTGGGAGGGGCCTAAGCTAAGGAGGCCGGCCGGCTGGCGCCCCCCGCGGCTGCGGTCGTTGTCGGGCCGTTGACAGGAGATCAAAGAGCAGGGCCCCCGCCCGGGACTGGCGGGCAGGCAGGCGAGCAAGCAGGCAGGCAAGAGAGGGGGAGAGCGGAGTCCGGGCGGCCGGCAGCCGCGTGCGGACCGGGCTCCAGAGGCGTCGGCCTGCGCCGCTGCGCGCCAGCCGGACGCCCGCGCGCCCGCCCAAGGCCGGCGTCGGGCATCGCTTCTCGGCCTTTTGGCTAAGATCAAGTGTAGTATCTGTTCTTATCAGTTTAATATCTGATACGTCCCCCATCGGGGGACCACATATTAAACGGATTTTTGGAACAGGGAGCTGGATCAGGAGCTTGCTCCGTCCTCTCCACGCATCGGCCCGGTATTGCAGCGCCTCCGGGAACGGTGCACTACCTTCTCTCAGCGGTGAAAAGACAGACGTAGCTAGCAAGCAAGCGAGGTGGACCGGAGCTCCTTCCTCTCCGGTCTCGTCTCTCGTCCATCTGTGTGTCTCTGTGTCTCTCTCTCTCCCCCTCCCCGTTCCCGTGCTCCCTCCGTGCACTTTCCCGCGCCTCGACTCTCTCGGCAAGCAGGCCGGCCCCCTTTTCGGCTCCCGTGCGTTTTCCCTCCAAAAAACTTAGTTTTTTCCTCCTTTTTCCAGGGAGGCAGGCGTGGCTTGTGTGTGTGTGTGTGTGTGTGTGTGTGTGTGTGTGTGTGTGTGTGTGTGTGTCCCCGTCCTTGCAGGCGGGCCCCTTTCGACAGCCGGCCGTTTTCCCTCCAAAAAACTTAGTATATACACCTTTTCTTTCTTTTTTTCGGCAGGCAGGCAGGTGTGTGTGTGTCCCCGTCCCTCCCGAGAGAGCGCTGCCCCTTGCCTCTGCCCGCAGGTGCCGACGGTCCGCTTTCGCTTGCAGCTCACTCGGCACGGCTGCTGCTGGTGGGAGGGGCCTAAGCTAAGGAGGCCGGCCGGCTGGCGCCCCCCGCGGCTGCGGTCGTTGTCGGGCCGTTGACAGGAGATCAAAGAGCAGGGCCCCCGCCCGGGACTGGCGGGCAGGCAGGCGAGCAAGCAGGCAGGCAAGAGAGGGGGAGAGCGGAGTCCGGGCGGCCGGCAGCCGCGTGCGGACCGGGCTCCAGAGGCGTCGGCCTGCGCCGCTGCGCGCCAGCCGGACGCCCGCGCGCCCGCCCAAGGCCGGCGTCGGGCATCGCTTCTCGGCCTTTTGGCTAAGATCAAGTGTAGTATCTGTTCTTATCAGTTTAATATCTGATACGTCCCCCATCGGGGGACCACATATTAAACGGATTTTTGGAACAGGGAGCTGGATCAGGAGCTTGCTCCGTCCTCTCCACGCATCGGCCCGGTATTGCAGCGCCTCCGGGAACGGTGCACTACCTTCTCTCAGCGGTGAAAAGACAGACGTAGCTAGCAAGCAAGCGAGGTGGACCGGAGCTCCTTCCTCTCCGGTCTCGTCTCTCGTCCATCTGTGTGTCTCTGTGTCTCTCTCTCTCCCCCTCCCCGTTCCCGTGCTCCCTCCGTGCACTTTCCCGCGCCTCGACTCTCTCGGCAAGCAGGCCGGCCCCCTTTTCGGCTCCCGTGCGTTTTCCCTCCAAAAAACTTAGTTTTTTCCTCCTTTTTCCAGGGAGGCAGGCGTGGCTTGTGTGTGTGTGTGTGTGTGTGTGTGTGTGTGTGTGTGTGTGTGTGTGTGTGTGTCCCCGTCCTTGCAGGCGGGCCCCTTTCGACAGCCGGCCGTTTTCCCTCCAAAAAACTTAGTATATACACCTTTTCTTTCTTTTTTTCGGCAGGCAGGCAGGTGTGTGTGTGTCCCCGTCCCTCCCGAGAGAGCGCTGCCCCTTGCCTCTGCCCGCAGGTGCCGACGGTCCGCTTTCGCTTGCAGCTCACTCGGCACGGCTGCTGCTGGTGGGAGGGGCCTAAGCTAAGGAGGCCGGCCGGCTGGCGCCCCCCGCGGCTGCGGTCGTTGTCGGGCCGTTGACAGGAGATCAAAGAGCAGGGCCCCCGCCCGGGACTGGCGGGCAGGCAGGCGAGCAAGCAGGCAGGCAAGAGAGGGGGAGAGCGGAGTCCGGGCGGCCGGCAGCCGCGTGCGGACCGGGCTCCAGAGGCGTCGGCCTGCGCCGCTGCGCGCCAGCCGGACGCCCGCGCGCCCGCCCAAGGCCGGCGTCGGGCATCGCTTCTCGGCCTTTTGGCTAAGATCAAGTGTAGTATCTGTTCTTATCAGTTTAATATCTGATACGTCCCCCATCGGGGGACCACATATTAAACGGATTTTTGGAACAGGGAGCTGGATCAGGAGCTTGCTCCGTCCTCTCCACGCATCGGCCCGGTATTGCAGCGCCTCCGGGAACGGTGCACTACCTTCTCTCAGCGGTGAAAAGACAGACGTAGCTAGCAAGCAAGCGAGGTGGACCGGAGCTCCTTCCTCTCCGGTCTCGTCTCTCGTCCATCTGTGTGTCTCTGTGTCTCTCTCTCTCCCCCTCCCCGTTCCCGTGCTCCCTCCGTGCACTTTCCCGCGCCTCGACTCTCTCGGCAAGCAGGCCGGCCCCCTTTTCGGCTCCCGTGCGTTTTCCCTCCAAAAAACTTAGTTTTTTCCTCCTTTTTCCAGGGAGGCAGGCGTGGCTTGTGTGTGTGTGTGTGTGTGTGTGTGTGTGTGTGTGTGTGTGTGTGTGTGTGTCCCCGTCCTTGCAGGCGGGCCCCTTTCGACAGCCGGCCGTTTTCCCTCCAAAAAACTTAGTATATACACCTTTTCTTTCTTTTTTTCGGCAGGCAGGCAGGTGTGTGTGTGTCCCCGTCCCTCCCGAGAGAGCGCTGCCCCTTGCCTCTGCCCGCAGGTGCCGACGGTCCGCTTTCGCTTGCAGCTCACTCGGCACGGCTGCTGCTGGTGGGAGGGGCCTAAGCTAAGGAGGCCGGCCGGCTGGCGCCCCCCGCGGCTGCGGTCGTTGTCGGGCCGTTGACAGGAGATCAAAGAGCAGGGCCCCCGCCCGGGACTGGCGGGCAGGCAGGCGAGCAAGCAGGCAGGCAAGAGAGGGGGAGAGCGGAGTCCGGGCGGCCGGCAGCCGCGTGCGGACCGGGCTCCAGAGGCGTCGGCCTGCGCCGCTGCGCGCCAGCCGGACGCCCGCGCGCCCGCCCAAGGCCGGCGTCGGGCATCGCTTCTCGGCCTTTTGGCTAAGATCAAGTGTAGTATCTGTTCTTATCAGTTTAATATCTGATACGTCCCCCATCGGGGGACCACATATTAAACGGATTTTTGGAACAGGGAGCTGGATCAGGAGCTTGCTCCGTCCTCTCCACGCATCGGCCCGGTATTGCAGCGCCTCCGGGAACGGTGCACTACCTTCTCTCAGCGGTGAAAAGACAGACGTAGCTAGCAAGCAAGCGAGGTGGACCGGAGCTCCTTCCTCTCCGGTCTCGTCTCTCGTCCATCTGTGTGTCTCTGTGTCTCTCTCTCTCCCCCTCCCCGTTCCCGTGCTCCCTCCGTGCACTTTCCCGCGCCTCGACTCTCTCGGCAAGCAGGCCGGCCCCCTTTTCGGCTCCCGTGCGTTTTCCCTCCAAAAAACTTAGTTTTTTCCTCCTTTTTCCAGGGAGGCAGGCGTGGCTTGTGTGTGTGTGTGTGTGTGTGTGTGTGTGTGTGTGTGTGTGTGTGTGTGTGTCCCCGTCCTTGCAGGCGGGCCCCTTTCGACAGCCGGCCGTTTTCCCTCCAAAAAACTTAGTATATACACCTTTTCTTTCTTTTTTTCGGCAGGCAGGCAGGTGTGTGTGTGTCCCCGTCCCTCCCGAGAGAGCGCTGCCCCTTGCCTCTGCCCGCAGGTGCCGACGGTCCGCTTTCGCTTGCAGCTCACTCGGCACGGCTGCTGCTGGTGGGAGGGGCCTAAGCTAAGGAGGCCGGCCGGCTGGCGCCCCCCGCGGCTGCGGTCGTTGTCGGGCCGTTGACAGGAGATCAAAGAGCAGGGCCCCCGCCCGGGACTGGCGGGCAGGCAGGCGAGCAAGCAGGCAGGCAAGAGAGGGGGAGAGCGGAGTCCGGGCGGCCGGCAGCCGCGTGCGGACCGGGCTCCAGAGGCGTCGGCCTGCGCCGCTGCGCGCCAGCCGGACGCCCGCGCGCCCGCCCAAGGCCGGCGTCGGGCATCGCTTCTCGGCCTTTTGGCTAAGATCAAGTGTAGTATCTGTTCTTATCAGTTTAATATCTGATACGTCCCCCATCGGGGGACCACATATTAAACGGATTTTTGGAACAGGGAGCTGGATCAGGAGCTTGCTCCGTCCTCTCCACGCATCGGCCCGGTATTGCAGCGCCTCCGGGAACGGTGCACTACCTTCTCTCAGCGGTGAAAAGACAGACGTAGCTAGCAAGCAAGCGAGGTGGACCGGAGCTCCTTCCTCTCCGGTCTCGTCTCTCGTCCATCTGTGTGTCTCTGTGTCTCTCTCTCTCCCCCTCCCCGTTCCCGTGCTCCCTCCGTGCACTTTCCCGCGCCTCGACTCTCTCGGCAAGCAGGCCGGCCCCCTTTTCGGCTCCCGTGCGTTTTCCCTCCAAAAAACTTAGTTTTTTCCTCCTTTTTCCAGGGAGGCAGGCGTGGCTGTGTGTGTGTGTGTGTGTGTGTGTGTGTGTGTGTGTGTGTGTGTGTGTGTGTGTCCCCGTCCTTGCAGGCGGGCCCCTTTCGACAGCCGGCCGTTTTCCCTCCAAAAAACTTAGTATATACACCTTTTCTTTCTTTTTTTCGGCAGGCAGGCAGGTGTGTGTGTGTCCCCGTCCCTCCCGAGAGAGCGCTGCCCCTTGCCTCTGCCCGCAGGTGCCGACGGTCCGCTTTCGCTTGCAGCTCACTCGGCACGGCTGCTGCTGGTGGGAGGGGCCTAAGCTAAGGAGGCCGGCCGGCTGGCGCCCCCCGCGGCTGCGGTCGTTGTCGGGCCGTTGACAGGAGATCAAAGAGCAGGGCCCCCGCCCGGGACTGGCGGGCAGGCAGGCGAGCAAGCAGGCAGGCAAGAGAGGGGGAGAGCGGAGTCCGGGCGGCCGGCAGCCGCGTGCGGACCGGGCTCCAGAGGCGTCGGCCTGCGCCGCTGCGCGCCAGCCGGACGCCCGCGCGCCCGCCCAAGGCCGGCGTCGGGCATCGCTTCTCGGCCTTTTGGCTAAGATCAAGTGTAGTATCTGTTCTTATCAGTTTAATATCTGATACGTCCCCCATCGGGGGACCACATATTAAACGGATTTTTGGAACAGGGAGCTGGATCAGGAGCTTGCTCCGTCCTCTCCACGCATCGGCCCGGTATTGCAGCGCCTCCGGGAACGGTGCACTACCTTCTCTCAGCGGTGAAAAGACAGACGTAGCTAGCAAGCAAGCGAGGTGGACCGGAGCTCCTTCCTCTCCGGTCTCGTCTCTCGTCCATCTGTGTGTCTCTGTGTCTCTCTCTCTCCCCCTCCCCGTTCCCGTGCTCCCTCCGTGCACTTTCCCGCGCCTCGACTCTCTCGGCAAGCAGGCCGGCCCCCTTTTCGGCTCCCGTGCGTTTTCCCTCCAAAAAACTTAGTTTTTTCCTCCTTTTTCCAGGGAGGCAGGCGTGGCTTGTGTGTGTGTGTGTGTGTGTGTGTGTGTGTGTGTGTGTGTGTGTGTGTGTCCCCGTCCTTGCAGGCGGGCCCCTTTCGACAGCCGGCCGTTTTCCCTCCAAAAAACTTAGTATATACACCTTTTCTTTCTTTTTTTCGGCAGGCAGGCAGGTGTGTGTGTGTCCCCGTCCCTCCCGAGAGAGCGCTGCCCCTTGCCTCTGCCCGCAGGTGCCGACGGTCCGCTTTCGCTTGCAGCTCACTCGGCACGGCTGCTGCTGGTGGGAGGGGCCTAAGCTAAGGAGGCCGGCCGGCTGGCGCCCCCCGCGGCTGCGGTCGTTGTCGGGCCGTTGACAGGAGATCAAAGAGCAGGGCCCCCGCCCGGGACTGGCGGGCAGGCAGGCGAGCAAGCAGGCAGGCAAGAGAGGGGGAGAGCGGAGTCCGGGCGGCCGGCAGCCGCGTGCGGACCGGGCTCCAGAGGCGTCGGCCTGCGCCGCTGCGCGCCAGCCGGACGCCCGCGCGCCCGCCCAAGGCCGGCGTCGGGCATCGCTTCTCGGCCTTTTGGCTAAGATCAAGTGTAGTATCTGTTCTTATCAGTTTAATATCTGATACGTCCCCCATCGGGGGACCACATATTAAACGGATTTTTGGAACAGGGAGCTGGATCAGGAGCTTGCTCCGTCCTCTCCACGCATCGGCCCGGTATTGCAGCGCCTCCGGGAACGGTGCACTACCTTCTCTCAGCGGTGAAAAGACAGACGTAGCTAGCAAGCAAGCGAGGTGGACCGGAGCTCCTTCCTCTCCGGTCTCGTCTCTCGTCCATCTGTGTGTCTCTGTGTCTCTCTCTCTCCCCCTCCCCGTTCCCGTGCTCCCTCCGTGCACTTTCCCGCGCCTCGACTCTCTCGGCAAGCAGGCCGGCCCCCTTTTCGGCTCCCGTGCGTTTTCCCTCCAAAAAACTTAGTTTTTTCCTCCTTTTTCCAGGGAGGCAGGCGTGGCTTGTGTGTGTGTGTGTGTGTGTGTGTGTGTGTGTGTGTGTGTGTGTGTGTGTGTGTCCCCGTCCTTGCAGGCGGGCCCCTTTCGACAGCCGGCCGTTTTCCCTCCAAAAAACTTAGTATATACACCTTTTCTTTCTTTTTTTCGGCAGGCAGGCAGGTGTGTGTGTGTCCCCGTCCCTCCCGAGAGAGCGCTGCCCCTTGCCTCTGCCCGCAGGTGCCGACGGTCCGCTTTCGCTTGCAGCTCACTCGGCACGGCTGCTGCTGGTGGGAGGGGCCTAAGCTAAGGAGGCCGGCCGGCTGGCGCCCCCCGCGGCTGCGGTCGTTGTCGGGCCGTTGACAGGAGATCAAAGAGCAGGGCCCCCGCCCGGGACTGGCGGGCAGGCAGGCGAGCAAGCAGGCAGGCAAGAGAGGGGGAGAGCGGAGTCCGGGCGGCCGGCAGCCGCGTGCGGACCGGGCTCCAGAGGCGTCGGCCTGCGCCGCTGCGCGCCAGCCGGACGCCCGCGCGCCCGCCCAAGGCCGGCGTCGGGCATCGCTTCTCGGCCTTTTGGCTAAGATCAAGTGTAGTATCTGTTCTTATCAGTTTAATATCTGATACGTCCCCCATCGGGGGACCACATATTAAACGGATTTTTGGAACAGGGAGCTGGATCAGGAGCTTGCTCCGTCCTCTCCACGCATCGGCCCGGTATTGCAGCGCCTCCGGGAACGGTGCACTACCTTCTCTCAGCGGTGAAAAGACAGACGTAGCTAGCAAGCAAGCGAGGTGGACCGGAGCTCCTTCCTCTCCGGTCTCGTCTCTCGTCCATCTGTGTGTCTCTGTGTCTCTCTCTCTCCCCCTCCCCGTTCCCGTGCTCCCTCCGTGCACTTTCCCGCGCCTCGACTCTCTCGGCAAGCAGGCCGGCCCCCTTTTCGGCTCCCGTGCGTTTTCCCTCCAAAAAACTTAGTTTTTTCCTCCTTTTTCCAGGGAGGCAGGCGTGGCTTGTGTGTGTGTGTGTGTGTGTGTGTGTGTGTGTGTGTGTGTGTGTGTGTGTGTCCCCGTCCTTGCAGGCGGGCCCCTTTCGACAGCCGGCCGTTTTCCCTCCAAAAAACTTAGTATATACACCTTTTCTTTCTTTTTTTCGGCAGGCAGGCAGGTGTGTGTGTGTCCCCGTCCCTCCCGAGAGAGCGCTGCCCCTTGCCTCTGCCCGCAGGTGCCGACGGTCCGCTTTCGCTTGCAGCTCACTCGGCACGGCTGCTGCTGGTGGGAGGGGCCTAAGCTAAGGAGGCCGGCCGGCTGGCGCCCCCCGCGGCTGCGGTCGTTGTCGGGCCGTTGACAGGAGATCAAAGAGCAGGGCCCCCGCCCGGGACTGGCGGGCAGGCAGGCGAGCAAGCAGGCAGGCAAGAGAGGGGGAGAGCGGAGTCCGGGCGGCCGGCAGCCGCGTGCGGACCGGGCTCCAGAGGCGTCGGCCTGCGCCGCTGCGCGCCAGCCGGACGCCCGCGCGCCCGCCCAAGGCCGGCGTCGGGCATCGCTTCTCGGCCTTTTGGCTAAGATCAAGTGTAGTATCTGTTCTTATCAGTTTAATATCTGATACGTCCCCCATCGGGGGACCACATATTAAACGGATTTTTGGAACAGGGAGCTGGATCAGGAGCTTGCTCCGTCCTCTCCACGCATCGGCCCGGTATTGCAGCGCCTCCGGGAACGGTGCACTACCTTCTCTCAGCGGTGAAAAGACAGACGTAGCTAGCAAGCAAGCGAGGTGGACCGGAGCTCCTTCCTCTCCGGTCTCGTCTCTCGTCCATCTGTGTGTCTCTGTGTCTCTCTCTCTCCCCCTCCCCGTTCCCGTGCTCCCTCCGTGCACTTTCCCGCGCCTCGACTCTCTCGGCAAGCAGGCCGGCCCCCTTTTCGGCTCCCGTGCGTTTTCCCTCCAAAAAACTTAGTTTTTTCCTCCTTTTTCCAGGGAGGCAGGCGTGGCTTGTGTGTGTGTGTGTGTGTGTGTGTGTGTGTGTGTGTGTGTGTGTGTGTGTGTCCCCGTCCTTGCAGGCGGGCCCCTTTCGACAGCCGGCCGTTTTCCCTCCAAAAAACTTAGTATATACACCTTTTCTTTCTTTTTTTCGGCAGGCAGGCAGGTGTGTGTGTGTCCCCGTCCCTCCCGAGAGAGCGCTGCCCCTTGCCTCTGCCCGCAGGTGCCGACGGTCCGCTTTCGCTTGCAGCTCACTCGGCACGGCTGCTGCTGGTGGGAGGGGCCTAAGCTAAGGAGGCCGGCCGGCTGGCGCCCCCCGCGGCTGCGGTCGTTGTCGGGCCGTTGACAGGAGATCAAAGAGCAGGGCCCCCGCCCGGGACTGGCGGGCAGGCAGGCGAGCAAGCAGGCAGGCAAGAGAGGGGGAGAGCGGAGTCCGGGCGGCCGGCAGCCGCGTGCGGACCGGGCTCCAGAGGCGTCGGCCTGCGCCGCTGCGCGCCAGCCGGACGCCCGCGCGCCCGCCCAAGGCCGGCGTCGGGCATCGCTTCTCGGCCTTTTGGCTAAGATCAAGTGTAGTATCTGTTCTTATCAGTTTAATATCTGATACGTCCCCCATCGGGGGACCACATATTAAACGGATTTTTGGAACAGGGAGCTGGATCAGGAGCTTGCTCCGTCCTCTCCACGCATCGGCCCGGTATTGCAGCGCCTCCGGGAACGGTGCACTACCTTCTCTCAGCGGTGAAAAGACAGACGTAGCTAGCAAGCAAGCGAGGTGGACCGGAGCTCCTTCCTCTCCGGTCTCGTCTCTCGTCCATCTGTGTGTCTCTGTGTCTCTCTCTCTCCCCCTCCCCGTTCCCGTGCTCCCTCCGTGCACTTTCCCGCGCCTCGACTCTCTCGGCAAGCAGGCCGGCCCCCTTTTCGGCTCCCGTGCGTTTTCCCTCCAAAAAACTTAGTTTTTTCCTCCTTTTTCCAGGGAGGCAGGCGTGGCTTGTGTGTGTGTGTGTGTGTGTGTGTGTGTGTGTGTGTGTGTGTGTGTGTGTGTCCCCGTCCTTGCAGGCGGGCCCCTTTCGACAGCCGGCCGTTTTCCCTCCAAAAAACTTAGTATATACACCTTTTCTTTCTTTTTTTCGGCAGGCAGGCAGGTGTGTGTGTGTCCCCGTCCCTCCCGAGAGAGCGCTGCCCCTTGCCTCTGCCCGCAGGTGCCGACGGTCCGCTTTCGCTTGCAGCTCACTCGGCACGGCTGCTGCTGGTGGGAGGGGCCTAAGCTAAGGAGGCCGGCCGGCTGGCGCCCCCCGCGGCTGCGGTCGTTGTCGGGCCGTTGACAGGAGATCAAAGAGCAGGGCCCCCGCCCGGGACTGGCGGGCAGGCAGGCGAGCAAGCAGGCAGGCAAGAGAGGGGGAGAGCGGAGTCCGGGCGGCCGGCAGCCGCGTGCGGACCGGGCTCCAGAGGCGTCGGCCTGCGCCGCTGCGCGCCAGCCGGACGCCCGCGCGCCCGCCCAAGGCCGGCGTCGGGCATCGCTTCTCGGCCTTTTGGCCAAGGTCGGAGGTCGAGGGAGGGACGAGATCGGAGGACAACACCTTTCTACTGAGGACGCCGTTGGATTGTTTCATTTGGACCCCGGACTGTTTTCTTGGATTTGCGTTTGGATTTTGGACTTTTGGATTTGCGTTTCACTTGGGACTTTTGGTGCGTGGGCTGCTTGGCAGCCGAAAGGCTGCTTTTCGTCATGGCTGCGGATCCCGGGGAGGCGACGAAGGACGGGCTGAACCCCAGCGTACGATGGACCATCCGCTTTCATTGGAAGGCGGAGACGGAGCCTCCGGGACGTGAGCTTTTTGAAGACGAAGTGCTGTTCGGGATACTGGGATGTAAGGCGAGCGATCTTTTATGTCTGCAGGGGAACCGGGCACAGAAATTTATGGATGCCACCTTCAACAGTGCTAAACTGCACAAGGAGGCGGCGGAGAGATGTGCACGAGCGAAGGCGGACGGGAAACTGCGTGAGTATGAGTGCGGGGGCCTGCAAGGCGACAATAAAAGGTGGGTGGTCGTCCACATGTTCGAGCCTTTTTTGACTGACCAGGATGTGACGACCTTTTTGCGTCGGTACGTGGAGGTGCTTCAGGGCCCATATGTCATCAGTGACACCCGTACTGTCTGGACTGGGAAGCGCCGCTATCAGGTCGAGCTACGGCAGGATCTAAGGTCGCCGGACGGCTTCGCCCACCCACCGGGCAACTTTTTCATCGGGCCAGGTAGGGGGTATTTGTATTATTGGAACCAGCCGGATTTTTGCAGGAAGTGTCGTGGCTTTGGACATCGCGAAGGGTCGTGCACTGTCGGAGAGTGTGGGAAGTGCCACCGCACTGGCCACTCCACACGGGCATGCCCAGTAAAGGAGTGCTCCCTGTGTGGGAACACGGGGCATTTGTTCCGGCAGTGCAGCCAGAGGGGCAAGGACCTGGAGAAGGAGATCCGAGACTGGGTACAGCGGCCAGAGGAGACCGACGGGGAGGAGGAAGACCGACCGGAGGGCGGCAAGGCCCACAGGAAAGGGGGTAAGCACCGGGAGGAAAGGCAGGAGGAGGATGGAGGGCAGGAAGGAGGACAAGGAGAACTCGCAGGAGAAGAAGAGGCACGACCGGGAACTTCACGGGAGGTGAGGAACCCTAGCTGGGCAGATGTGGTGAGGGGGACGCGCCCCCTAGTGGCGGCAGAAACATCTGCAGCGTCGGGGCCGGTGGGAGAGGAGGGGGGGGCACCAGCTCTTACCCCCCTAGGAAAGAAACTGCAGAAACGGTCCCGAGCTGGGAGGCGGCAGAAGGAGACCCAGGAGAAGAAGAAGAGGACGGATGAAGGAGGAGACGACGGAGAACACCGGGAGGAGGTGACAGGCCCGGAACAGATGGTGGAAGAGACGCCCCAGTCAGCCTCGAGTGACTCCGAGTCTGATGACACCGCGGACTCTCTGCCTCCCGGACAGGGGTCCGGTCCGGCAATCTGCCACACCTTCTCGGTGGCGCAGGCTGCGACAGACGAGGGCAGCCCGATAGTGGACTGCCAGGCCGGCATGCTTACCCCCGAACAGGGTTTTCAATGCAGCCCCCTGGGGGGGGTCGCCTTTATGGAGACCTCGGACAGTGACACCTCTGCGAGTACAGCAGGGGCGGCGAGCTCACCCGAGCCCGGCCAGGGAGAGGAGATGGAGAGTGACAGCCCCCCCTTAGAGCCACCATGACCCTCGTGGTGGCAACAGCCAATGTGAGGGGTTTGAGGCAAAAGGACAAGCGGACGGCGGTGTTTTCATACCTGTCTCAGAAGAATCTGGATCTGTGTTTCCTCCAAGAAGTACATCTCAAGGACCTCGACGACGTGAGGGCCCTCCAGAAGGCGTGGAGGAGGGGTCCTTCGTGGTGGAGCGTCGGAGGGGTGAACTCTGCCGGTGTGGGTATCCTGTGTGGCTCGCCAAGCTTCACCGTCCAGATGGTCAGCTCAGTGATCCCCGGACGTCTGCTGGTGGTGGATGGCACCTGGAAGGGGACGAAGATCAGACTAATCGGTGTGTACGCCCCAGCAGACAGACGCCAGCAGGGCTCCTTTTTGAGAGATCTGGAGCCCTTGCTATACACCAACAGGGAGCTGATCATGGGCGGCGACTTCAATGTCGACTTAGGAGACTCGCACGGCGAGGGAGTTCACCTGCTGAGGTCCTTGATCACAGATTTCAGATTGCGAGACGGGTTTGATAACGTTGCACACCACACCTGGGACAACGGACGGGGGATTTTCAGACGCCTCGATTATATCCTCTCCACTGTAAAGTGGAAAGTCCTAAGCAGGCAGGTGACCCCCACCTGGTTTTCAGACCATCAGTTGCTGGCAGTCTCCTTTGGTGTCGAGGACCCCGGCTTCCAGGCCGGATACTGGAAGCTGAACAAGCAAGTCCTACTTGAGGCGAGATACCAAAGGAAGATGGAGGCAGTGCTTCGAGACCTTGAGAAGAGGAGAGCACTCTTCAGCTCCGCGGTGCACTGGTGGGAATCTTGTAAACTCATCATCGCAACGGTTACCAAAAGATACTGCTGGATCCGGCGAAGACTGGAGGAACGCCAGTGCACCCAACTCCAGCAGGAGCTTGAGGCACTGTATGGCCAGCTGAACCAGGGGGGCGCCTTCGATGGCGAACGAGTTGCGTACGTCAGAGGCCTGCTTAAGGACAAGTGGCTGCAGCGGGCACAGGACTTCCTTTTCAGGTTGCAGGGAATCTGGAGGGAAGGAGAAGAACGCTGCTCGGCCCAGTTCTTCAGCGCCGTGAGAAGACAGCAAGAGCGCAGTCTTTTCGACACCATCCGGCGCGAAGACGGGACTGCAGCCACGGATATACCCGGGATGTTGAGGTGCGCCACAGGATTCTACGAAGCCTTGTTTTCAGAGAAGGAGATCGACTCGAGCACTAAGGACAGGCTCTTGGAGGGTGTGGAGACGGCGGTAGAAGACCCATCCGCACTGGTCGGTCCAGTGTCGGGGGCAGAGGTCCGAACGGCAATGCTGGGTTTGAAGAAAGGCACTGTCCCTGGCGTTGACGGCCTGCCGACCGAGTTTTACCGCACCTTCTGGAGTCAGCTGGAGCCTTTCCTAGTGCAGGTTTTCAATGAGGTCCTGAACGGCGGTGGGTTGGGCCTCTCGATGAAGACCGGAGTCGTCTCCTTGATTTTCAAGAGTGGAGACAAGGCGGACCTGGGCAACTGGAGGCCGATCCAGCTCCTGTGCACGGACTATAAGATCTTGGCCAGGGTGCTGGGCGGCCGCCTGAGAACCGTAATGCCGGAGCTGGTCAAGGCTGACCAGACATGTGGCGTGGCAGGAAGAAAGATCAGCTGGACGCTGCAGCTGATCCGAGACGTCATCTCCTGGGTGGAGGACAGGGGCCTGCCGCTCATGCTGGTGAGCTTGGACCAGGCGAAGGCTTTTGACCGGGTCCATCATGGGATCCTGTGGGCGCTGTTGCGGAAGAAGGGTCTGCCTGACAGTTTTGTTAGGTGGATCAGGACTCTGTACGACGGCGCAATATCCCGGGTATGTATTAACGGCGCAGTGGGGAGGAGCATCCCCGTAAGGTGTGGTGTGCGACAGGGCTGTCCTCTCTCCCCCCTGTTGTACGTCATTTACATCGAGCTCCTGCTGGACCAGTTAAGGACGGATCCCGGAGTGGAAGGAATCTGAGTGCCAGGTGGAGGAGGGCAGGAAGCCAAGATCGCCGCTTATGCGGACGACATCACGCTCTTCCTGGGCTCTGAAAGCGGCCTGGGGAGGGCGTTGGACATCGTAGAGGACTTCTCTAGAGGCACCGGCGCCCGACTGAACCACGCCAAAAGCCTGGTTAAACTGTTCGGGACCTGGCCATGTGAACCACGGACGTTTGGAGGGCTGACGAGGACGACCGGCCCAGTGAAAGTCTTGGGGGTCCTCTTCCACAACGTGGACCCCGCGGGCTTGAACTGGGAGGCCAGGTTCCGAAGGATCAATCAACAGCTGGGCCTTTGGCAGAAGCGGTCTTTGACCTGGATAGGGAAGGCGCTGGTGCTGAAGGTAGAGATCCTGCCCCTGCTGCTCCACCTGGCAGTGGTATACCCCCTACCTGCAGGACGACGGAAGGAACTGGTGAGGACCATTTTTGGGTTTGTTTGGGGGCACTCATACGAGCGCATTAGAAGAACGGACATGTGTAGGCCCGTCGCGGACGGCGGCAGAGGGATTCCAGACTTCCCGGTGAAGTTGGACTGTGTGTTCGTCGCCGGCCTGTGCGTTATCCTGCACGAGAACCCGCCCCACCTGTGTAGCCGGTTTGTGAGCCTCTGGCTCTCGACGAGCATGCGACACCTGACCGTCTGGAGCAACACGACCCCGAAGGCGGAGCGGCTCCCACTGCACTACCGGCACGCAGTGCAGTGGCTGCGGGCACACCCGGAGGTCAAAGGAGGAACGACTGCGCTGAGCCACAGGCTCATGTACAAGACCCTTTTGACGTCGGAAAGGCCAGCGATCCTGGGTGTGCCCAGGGAAATCTGGCAGCAGGCCCAACCAAAGGGCCTGGACAACAAGTTGAAGGACTTGAACTGGCTCTGCGTGTGGGGTCGGTTGGCGGTCAGGTCCGTCATGCATGCGCATGGACTATCACGGCAGAGTCAGTGCCCAAGACACGGCTGCACAGGTGAAGAGACCGTGAACCACGTGTTTTGGGAGTGCGGGTTCGTGCAGGGGGTGTGGAGGACCAGCAGACACCTATACGCACAGGTAGGTCTGGATTCCCCATTGTCACTGCGGATGGTGCTGCGAGGAGTGCCCGGTTCCCGTCCCTGGACCGCCAGCTTCTTACTGTGGCTCCTGATCAGTCTCACAAAGCTGTACGTGTGGGAAGCACGGACTGAGCTGGTCAGGAACGGCGTGGAGGTGACCATCGCAGGCATCCTGAGGAGAGTGAAAGCGGATGTGGTCCGAAGAATCCGATGGGATATAATGCGCTGGGGTTTCGCAGCCGCAAAGGAGCGCTGGAAGGACTTGATCACGTGGTGTTAAAGGTGGTGGGTAGATTAAACTTTTAAGCTCTGTTTTTGTACTGTTTTTCTAATAAATATAAAAAAAAAAAAAAAAAAAAATCTGTTCTTATCAGTTTAATATCTGATACGTCCCCCATCGGGGGACCACATATTAAACGGATTTTTGGAACAGGGAGCTGGATCAGGAGCTTGCTCCGTCCTCTCCACGCATCGGCCCGGTATTGCAGCGCCTCCGGGAACGGTGCACTACCTTCTCTCAGCGGTGAAAAGACAGACGTAGCTAGCAAGCAAGCGAGGTGGACCGGAGCTCCTTCCTCTCCGGTCTCGTCTCTCGTCCATCTGTGTGTCTCTGTGTCTCTCTCTCTCCCCCTCCCCGTTCCCGTGCTCCCTCCGTGCACTTTCCCGCGCCTCGACTCTCTCGGCAAGCAGGCCGGCCCCCTTTTCGGCTCCCGTGCGTTTTCCCTCCAAAAAACTTAGTTTTTTCCTCCTTTTTCCAGGGAGGCAGGCGTGGCTGTGTGTGTGTGTGTGTGTGTGTGTGTGTGTGTGTGTGTGTGTGTGTGTGTGTGTGTGTCCCCGTCCTTGCAGGCGGGCCCCTTTCGACAGCCGGCCGTTTTCCCTCCAAAAAACTTAGTATATACACCTTTTCTTTCTTTTTTTCGGCAGGCAGGCAGGTGTGTGTGTGTCCCCGTCCCTCCCGAGAGAGCGCTGCCCCTTGCCTCTGCCCGCAGGTGCCGACGGTCCGCTTTCGCTTGCAGCTCACTCGGCACGGCTGCTGCTGGTGGGAGGGGCCTAAGCTAAGGAGGCCGGCCGGCTGGCGCCCCCCGCGGCTGCGGTCGTTGTCGGGCCGTTGACAGGAGATCAAAGAGCAGGGCCCCCGCCCGGGACTGGCGGGCAGGCAGGCGAGCAAGCAGGCAGGCAAGAGAGGGGGAGAGCGGAGTCCGGGCGGCCGGCAGCCGCGTGCGGACCGGGCTCCAGAGGCGTCGGCCTGCGCCGCTGCGCGCCAGCCGGACGCCCGCGCGCCCGCCCAAGGCCGGCGTCGGGCATCGCTTCTCGGCCTTTTGGCTAAGATCAAGTGTAGTATCTGTTCTTATCAGTTTAATATCTGATACGTCCCCCATCGGGGGACCACATATTAAACGGATTTTTGGAACAGGGAGCTGGATCAGGAGCTTGCTCCGTCCTCTCCACGCATCGGCCCGGTATTGCAGCGCCTCCGGGAACGGTGCACTACCTTCTCTCAGCGGTGAAAAGACAGACGTAGCTAGCAAGCAAGCGAGGTGGACCGGAGCTCCTTCCTCTCCGGTCTCGTCTCTCGTCCATCTGTGTGTCTCTGTGTCTCTCTCTCTCCCCCTCCCCGTTCCCGTGCTCCCTCCGTGCACTTTCCCGCGCCTCGACTCTCTCGGCAAGCAGGCCGGCCCCCTTTTCGGCTCCCGTGCGTTTTCCCTCCAAAAAACTTAGTTTTTTCCTCCTTTTTCCAGGGAGGCAGGCGTGGCTTGTGTGTGTGTGTGTGTGTGTGTGTGTGTGTGTGTGTGTGTGTGTGTGTGTGTGTGTCCCCGTCCTTGCAGGCGGGCCCCTTTCGACAGCCGGCCGTTTTCCCTCCAAAAAACTTAGTATATACACCTTTTCTTTCTTTTTTTCGGCAGGCAGGCAGGTGTGTGTGTGTCCCCGTCCCTCCCGAGAGAGCGCTGCCCCTTGCCTCTGCCCGCAGGTGCCGACGGTCCGCTTTCGCTTGCAGCTCACTCGGCACGGCTGCTGCTGGTGGGAGGGGCCTAAGCTAAGGAGGCCGGCCGGCTGGCGCCCCCCGCGGCTGCGGTCGTTGTCGGGCCGTTGACAGGAGATCAAAGAGCAGGGCCCCCGCCCGGGACTGGCGGGCAGGCAGGCGAGCAAGCAGGCAGGCAAGAGAGGGGGAGAGCGGAGTCCGGGCGGCCGGCAGCCGCGTGCGGACCGGGCTCCAGAGGCGTCGGCCTGCGCCGCTGCGCGCCAGCCGGACGCCCGCGCGCCCGCCCAAGGCCGGCGTCGGGCATCGCTTCTCGGCCTTTTGGCTAAGATCAAGTGTAGTATCTGTTCTTATCAGTTTAATATCTGATACGTCCCCCATCGGGGGACCACATATTAAACGGATTTTTGGAACAGGGAGCTGGATCAGGAGCTTGCTCCGTCCTCTCCACGCATCGGCCCGGTATTGCAGCGCCTCCGGGAACGGTGCACTACCTTCTCTCAGCGGTGAAAAGACAGACGTAGCTAGCAAGCAAGCGAGGTGGACCGGAGCTCCTTCCTCTCCGGTCTCGTCTCTCGTCCATCTGTGTGTCTCTGTGTCTCTCTCTCTCCCCCTCCCCGTTCCCGTGCTCCCTCCGTGCACTTTCCCGCGCCTCGACTCTCTCGGCAAGCAGGCCGGCCCCCTTTTCGGCTCCCGTGCGTTTTCCCTCCAAAAAACTTAGTTTTTTCCTCCTTTTTCCAGGGAGGCAGGCGTGGCTTGTGTGTGTGTGTGTGTGTGTGTGTGTGTGTGTGTGTGTGTGTGTGTGTGTCCCCGTCCTTGCAGGCGGGCCCCTTTCGACAGCCGGCCGTTTTCCCTCCAAAAAACTTAGTATATACACCTTTTCTTTCTTTTTTTCGGCAGGCAGGCAGGTGTGTGTGTGTCCCCGTCCCTCCCGAGAGAGCGCTGCCCCTTGCCTCTGCCCGCAGGTGCCGACGGTCCGCTTTCGCTTGCAGCTCACTCGGCACGGCTGCTGCTGGTGGGAGGGGCCTAAGCTAAGGAGGCCGGCCGGCTGGCGCCCCCCGCGGCTGCGGTCGTTGTCGGGCCGTTGACAGGAGATCAAAGAGCAGGGCCCCCGCCCGGGACTGGCGGGCAGGCAGGCGAGCAAGCAGGCAGGCAAGAGAGGGGGAGAGCGGAGTCCGGGCGGCCGGCAGCCGCGTGCGGACCGGGCTCCAGAGGCGTCGGCCTGCGCCGCTGCGCGCCAGCCGGACGCCCGCGCGCCCGCCCAAGGCCGGCGTCGGGCATCGCTTCTCGGCCTTTTGGCTAAGATCCCGTGTGCGTGGCCTGACCGCGGCTCGGGTTCTGAAGCCAAAGGAGGGAAGAGACGGACGGCGCAGCTTTTTTAAGCGACGGCGATTTTTTTCCGTGGCGGAAGGGACTCCGGCCACTTTGAGAATGGAGAAGATTTCCAGCAGGACCGCAAGACCAAGGCACACTGTACGTTTCGTGTTGCGAGAGGAGGCTTCGGACAAGGATTTTGCCAAGAGAGACGCTTTCGAGGACGTCGTCCTTTTCAAGCACCTGGCCTTGCAGCCTGAAGACATCTATTGCCTGCAGAACTTTCCAGGTAAAAGGATTTTTGATTTGTCACTATTTTCTGCGGTACAGTGCACGAAAATATGGTCCACATTGGCTGCTCGCAGACAGGAGGAACCTTTTGTTCATTTTTATCTCGAACCTTTGTTTGCTCGCGAGTCGAGACCCATATGGGTCCATATGAATAATCCTTTCACCCCGGAAGCAGACATCGTCAACTTTCTTAAAAGATTTGTTGACGTGCAAGATACAGGGACAAAAGTAATGGACAGGAAGAGAGTCTGGAACGGCAAAAGAAGGTTTCTTGTGCGTTTCAGAGCAGACCCCAGCGCAGAGGATGGGCTTTTGCACCCCCCTGCACACTTTTCAATTGGAGCTTACACAGGTTACCTGAACTATCCAGACCAGCCTTTCGCATGCAGACGGTGTAACCAGAGAGGCCACTACGCTGCCGACTGTGAAGCGGAGGTCTGCCGAAGATGCGACACCGTGGGACACAGCACCTTGATGTGCAGAGCCGAGCCAAAGTGCAATCTGTGCGGGGCTTCTGGACACATCTACAAGGTATGCCCGATAAAAGCACGGAGTTTCGCAGCAGTGACGGGTGGCTCGTTGGCAGTGCGTGCAACCGCAGCTCCTCTTACGGAAGACAGGGCAGCTGCGCCAGCAGAGAGATCGACACCGGTGTCACTGGTCCCGGACGCTGCTGAGGAGGAGATGGAACCTGAGGGGGTGGAACAAGGGCATAAAGAAACGGATCACGGGCAGACGACAACAGCACTTACCTCAGCAGATGATCGCCACGGCCAGGAAGAAGCGGAGATCCCGGTGAGCGCAGAGGGGGTCCCGGTGAGTGCAGAGGAGGAAGATGGGGTCTCGCTCGCCTCGCTTGAGCAACTGAGAGAGTTGGCGGAGGGCTCAAGCGTGCCCCCTGCGGAGAAAGAAATGTCAGATTGGGGAGAGATAGTGGATACTGCGGAGGCCATGGACACTGCCCTGGCCAAGAAGGGTGGGAAAAGGAAGGCGGAACACTATGCGCCCTTCCTGGTGAAAAAACCGGGCATGGACCCTCTGGACTACCTCGAGTCGATGGCCACAGATTCGTTGGCCCAGACTGAATCCACGCCATTAGGAACGGAGGGTGAGGTAAGTGGTGTGGGAGTCCCCCCCCTCACGGCGGAACCAGGAATGTCTTCGAGCTGTGTCATTCCAGAGACTGAGCTGACCCCGACCCCGGCAGGAGCCCCTGAGGAATGCATGCAGCCACGTGTCGCCCTGCAGAGAAAAGAACAGGACGTCTTTATTTTCGCAGAGGTACCCTTGAAATTCAAGGTATTTTGTAAATGGGACGAAAAGGCCAGCAAACTGATCTGGCCTTCGACCTTTAACGAGCAGCAGCTATCCCCGGCAGGGATCGTGGTGCGGTGTGGGCACTTTGGTGAGGAGATCACAACTCTGGAGGTAAGAGGCTGTAACCAGATGGACGCAGTCGCTAAGAAGATAGCGCTAAACAACCTGGTTAAGGAATGGTTTGCGGGCGACGGAGATCTGAAAGAGAGGTACGAGAGGGAGGTGGAAAGACGCCCAGGCAACGTGGTGGTGAATCTGGATTTTCCGGTGATGTTCATGGAGCGCTGCGCCTGGAAGAACGGAAACGTGCAGTACCCACCCCAGCCATCAGGCTTCCGGCGTTCGCTGAAGTCGCGGACTGGGAGGCAGACTGGAGTGACAATGAGCAGTACACGGACAGGAGATAAAATTAACACCTTATTCTTACAGGGGAAAGACGAGGAGCCAGTGCGTCGCGCATACATGGAACTGATGCAGTCGGTGTGCCGGCACTATGACTCTCCGTAACGGCCCCCAATGTTGAAAATACTAACTCTGAACATTCGGGGTTTAAGGAATTTGGTAAAGAGGACGGCCTTTTTTTCTTTCCTGAAAACCATAGTTTTCGATATCTGTCTGGTACAGGAAGTCCATCTAAGAGATGAAAGGGACGTCATACAGTTCACTCGTGAGTGGGACAGAGGGGACTCTAGATGGAATATCGGAGGCGTCCACTCCTCGGGAGTCGGCATTTTATTTGGTAATCATGATTTTATAGTGGAGAAGTGTGTGAATGTAGTGCCTGGAAGAGTTTTTTATCTGGATATCTGTTTGGGTGAGAGTTGCTTTCGGTGCGTGTGCGTGTACGCCCCGGCAATGATGGCTTTGCGGGCGGATTTTTTTAAAGAACTTTATCCTGTTTGCCTTACCAACAAACGGATCATCATGGGAGGTGATTTTAACGTGGACCTCCGAGATAAGAAGGACCCAGGAGCAAAGCAGCTCAATCTTCTACTAACACAGTTTGGGCTCTACGACTGCGCCTACCGGATCCAAAGGGAGAAAGCAGAGGCCACGTGGAGGAACGCCCAAGGTACTGTAAAGCGCCTCGATTACGTCTTCGCCTCACTGGACGTACCTGTTGAGATGGTGGTGGTGCAGCCGGTAGGTTTCTCTGATCATGCTCTCGTAGAGGCCCATTTTCCACACCTAAAGAGCCAGTTTGGGTGTGGGGTGTGGAAATTAAATACGGAGAGCCTAAAAGAGGACGAGTACATCAGGGCAATGAGGTTCAAACTGCAAACCTGGTGGAAGGAGAGGAATCTGAGCACCCCCCTGATTGATTGGTGGGAACATCTAAAGAAGAGAATTAGAACAGAGTCCAGAGCTTATTGCCGAGCAAGACTCAAACGCGAGCGACAGAAAGGCAGGGAGTTACAGGAAAGGTTAAACACCTTGTTCTCCCAGTGTAATAAGGATATGTCTGTGTGCCTTGATGAGATTTCAGCAGCTAAAGCTGAACTGCGCGCCTACCACGAGCAAAAGGCGAAGAGCTACCTGTTCAGAGCCCACGCGCAGTTCATACAAACCCACGAAACATGTTCCAGTTTTTTCTTCCGACAGATACGCCAGAGGCAGAAGCGCAGCGTGATGGCTGGCATTCAGACCCCGGAAGGGAAAATAGCAACTAGCAGTGAGGAGATGCTGGAAACTGTGAGGCGTTTTTACCAATGTCTTTTCTCCCTAAAGACAGTGGACGAGGCCATGGGGGCAAGGCTGCTGAGCAATATTACAGCACAGATTCCTGTCGAAGCCCAAGATCAGCTTGAGGCGCCTATAAGCTTACAGGAACTTGGCGACGCCTTGCTCGGCATGAAGACTGGCAAGGTACCAGGTAAAGACGGGCTACCAGCTGAATTTTATCGGACGTTCTGGGACATCTTAGGCCCAATTGTACTACAGGTGGCGGAGGAAATCTTTCGCAGGAAGACCATGTGTGAGTCCATGAGGGAGGGGATCCTTACACTGCTGTATAAAAAAGGGCCTGCAACGGACCTTAGAAACTGGAGGCCGCTGCAAATGTTGTGTGTGGACTATAAGCTGATTGCCAAAGTGCTGGTAAATCGCTTGAAGGGGGTCCTGGCCCATGTGATCGGTTGGGACCAAACCTGCGGGGTTCGAGGTCGTCGTGCCAGCTGGACCCTCCAGCTAGTGCGGGATGTGATTGCGTGGTCCGAAAACAGGAACGTCCCGTTGCTGATCGCCAGCCTGGACCTCGAAAAAGCATTTGACAATGTCTCACACACTTTTGTCTGGCAGGTAATGGAGAAGATGGGTTTCGGCCCCGTCATGCTGGGCTGGCTAAAAATACTGTACTCACAGGTTGGCAGCAGAGTACTGGTGAACGGGCACCTGGGAGGGCTGGTCCACCAAGAGTCCGGGGTGCGTCAGGGCTGCCCCCTGTCCCCGTTACTTTTTGCACTGTACATGGAGCCTTATGCGCGGGCAGTCCAGAAGGAGCCATCCATCGACGGGATCCTGGTACCTGGGAGTGGAGGGAACAGAGTTAAGGTGGCATTATACGCTGACGATGTGACCTTATTCCTCAGCTCTTACCTCAGTTTGCAGGCAGCCTTGGACGTCTTCGAGAACTTCTCCCTCGCGTCAGGTGCTCGGCTAAACAAGGGGAAAAGCCAGATTAAGCTCTTCGGGCCTTGGAAAGAACAACTCGGACCGGCACATGGACTAGGCATCTGTCAAGGCCCCCTTAAGATCCTGGGGGTGCTGTTCACGGCTCAGGATGCTGCCCGGTGCAATTGGTCCCAGAGGCTTGAGAAGGCGCGGCTGCAGCTGACGCACTGGAAGAACAAGCAGCTGTCCTTTGTGGGTAAAGTCCTGATCCTGAAAGTGGTGTACTTGCCCGTGCTGGTTTACCTGGCGTCCGTGTATCCCATGCCTGCGCGCTTTAACAGATACCTGGTAAGGGAGGTTTTCAAGTTCATGTGGGGGGGGAGATACGAGTACGTGCGCAGAGTCGACATGTATCGGCCGGTGGAAGAAGGCGGACGGGGGGTTCCTAACTTCCCCGCAAAACTCAACTGCATATATGTGTCTGGCCTGTGTATTGCTCTGCATTCCCCAGTCTCACACCCCTTTCAGTATTTTGTCAGGTTCTGGCTAGCAAGCCACGTGCGTGGCCTGGCCCAGTGGTCCAACAGTCTGCCCCATGGGAACGACCTCCCGTGGCACTACCGGCATGCGACACACTGGTTGAAGCAGCACCCTGAGCTAAGAGACCACCAGATCCTGCTCAACCACAGACGGCTCTACTCTGCAGTAACCCAAGCTGAGGAGGCCAGCCTCGTAGGAGGCGTCCCCAACGATGTCTGGCGGAGAGTCCAGCCCAGGGGGCTACAGCACCACCTGATGGACTTGAACTGGCTGTCTGCTTGGGGTCGTCTGGCAGTCCGTGAGGTCTTGTTCAAACACAAGCTGACGAAGCAGCAGGAGTGTCCAAGAGCCGGGTGTCACGCCGTGGAATCCATCAGCCACGTGTTCTGGGACTGTAATTTCGCTCAGCGAACTTGGAACAAATGTGAACCTTTGTTTGCTAGTCTGTCATCCACGTTCCGTGTACTTCCTGGGGTTATTTTGCGTGGGTTGAAGGTGGGAAGCAGGACAAACACCATGGGTTTTGTGTTATGGTTGCTTGTTAGTTTAATTAAGTTTGAGTTGTGGAATTCTCGGAATTTGTTAGTTAAAAGGGGAACTGTTTGTACAGTAGATGGGTTATACAGACGGCTTTTGTGGAACTTAAGAGGGTTGGTAGAAGGGGACATAAAGAGATGGGGTTTTCACGCCGCAAAGGAGAAATGGAAATCCATAGTGGATATTTGGGACTGGAAATAGTTTTTGAGCCTCTAGTTTCCTTGTAAATTTGTAAATAGACTGTTTGGGAGATTTGGTGGGCGGGTGGTTAATTTGCATAAAGGGCGGGATCATGTAAATAGGGTTTGGGCTGTAAATTGTGGTTTTGTGTATTTCCAAGTATGTCGCTCATTTTCTGTACGAATATCTGTTTTGAATTTGATTTTGGGGTTGCTTTTGAGTGGGAAGAATAGTAAAAGGGCGGTTTGTGTTTGTATAAGGGTGGGTTTATGATACCTTTTTGATTTAGCTGTGTAATTGTTTTATTTTCGTCTTGTGTTTGTGAATTGATGTATTTGAAGTTTTGGTGTTTTCTTTTGTATTTTGTATAATAAAAAAAAAAAAAAAAAAAATCTGTTCTTATCAGTTTAATATCTGATACGTCCCCCATCGGGGGACCACATATTAAACGGATTTTTGGAACAGGGAGCTGGATCAGGAGCTTGCTCCGTCCTCTCCACGCATCGGCCCGGTATTGCAGCGCCTCCGGGAACGGTGCACTACCTTCTCTCAGCGGTGAAAAGACAGACGTAGCTAGCAAGCAAGCGAGGTGGACCGGAGCTCCTTCCTCTCCGGTCTCGTCTCTCGTCCATCTGTGTGTCTCTGTGTCTCTCTCTCTCCCCCTCCCCGTTCCCGTGCTCCCTCCGTGCACTTTCCCGCGCCTCGACTCTCTCGGCAAGCAGGCCGGCCCCCTTTTCGGCTCCCGTGCGTTTTCCCTCCAAAAAACTTAGTTTTTTCCTCCTTTTTCCAGGGAGGCAGGCGTGGCTTGTGTGTGTGTGTGTGTGTGTGTGTGTGTGTGTGTGTGTGTGTGTGTGTGTGTCCCCGTCCTTGCAGGCGGGCCCCTTTCGACAGCCGGCCGTTTTCCCTCCAAAAAACTTAGTATATACACCTTTTCTTTCTTTTTTTCGGCAGGCAGGCAGGTGTGTGTGTGTCCCCGTCCCTCCCGAGAGAGCGCTGCCCCTTGCCTCTGCCCGCAGGTGCCGACGGTCCGCTTTCGCTTGCAGCTCACTCGGCACGGCTGCTGCTGGTGGGAGGGGCCTAAGCTAAGGAGGCCGGCCGGCTGGCGCCCCCCGCGGCTGCGGTCGTTGTCGGGCCGTTGACAGGAGATCAAAGAGCAGGGCCCCCGCCCGGGACTGGCGGGCAGGCAGGCGAGCAAGCAGGCAGGCAAGAGAGGGGGAGAGCGGAGTCCGGGCGGCCGGCAGCCGCGTGCGGACCGGGCTCCAGAGGCGTCGGCCTGCGCCGCTGCGCGCCAGCCGGACGCCCGCGCGCCCGCCCAAGGCCGGCGTCGGGCATCGCTTCTCGGCCTTTTGGCTAAGATCAAGTGTAGTATCTGTTCTTATCAGTTTAATATCTGATACGTCCCCCATCGGGGGACCACATATTAAACGGATTTTTGGAACAGGGAGCTGGATCAGGAGCTTGCTCCGTCCTCTCCACGCATCGGCCCGGTATTGCAGCGCCTCCGGGAACGGTGCACTACCTTCTCTCAGCGGTGAAAAGACAGACGTAGCTAGCAAGCAAGCGAGGTGGACCGGAGCTCCTTCCTCTCCGGTCTCGTCTCTCGTCCATCTGTGTGTCTCTGTGTCTCTCTCTCTCCCCCTCCCCGTTCCCGTGCTCCCTCCGTGCACTTTCCCGCGCCTCGACTCTCTCGGCAAGCAGGCCGGCCCCCTTTTCGGCTCCCGTGCGTTTTCCCTCCAAAAAACTTAGTTTTTTCCTCCTTTTTCCAGGGAGGCAGGCGTGGCTTGTGTGTGTGTGTGTGTGTGTGTGTGTGTGTGTGTGTGTGTGTGTGTGTGTGTGTCCCCGTCCTTGCAGGCGGGCCCCTTTCGACAGCCGGCCGTTTTCCCTCCAAAAAACTTAGTATATACACCTTTTCTTTCTTTTTTTCGGCAGGCAGGCAGGTGTGTGTGTGTCCCCGTCCCTCCCGAGAGAGCGCTGCCCCTTGCCTCTGCCCGCAGGTGCCGACGGTCCGCTTTCGCTTGCAGCTCACTCGGCACGGCTGCTGCTGGTGGGAGGGGCCTAAGCTAAGGAGGCCGGCCGGCTGGCGCCCCCCGCGGCTGCGGTCGTTGTCGGGCCGTTGACAGGAGATCAAAGAGCAGGGCCCCCGCCCGGGACTGGCGGGCAGGCAGGCGAGCAAGCAGGCAGGCAAGAGAGGGGGAGAGCGGAGTCCGGGCGGCCGGCAGCCGCGTGCGGACCGGGCTCCAGAGGCGTCGGCCTGCGCCGCTGCGCGCCAGCCGGACGCCCGCGCGCCCGCCCAAGGCCGGCGTCGGGCATCGCTTCTCGGCCTTTTGGCTAAGATCAAGTGTAGTATCTGTTCTTATCAGTTTAATATCTGATACGTCCCCCATCGGGGGACCACATATTAAACGGATTTTTGGAACAGGGAGCTGGATCAGGAGCTTGCTCCGTCCTCTCCACGCATCGGCCCGGTATTGCAGCGCCTCCGGGAACGGTGCACTACCTTCTCTCAGCGGTGAAAAGACAGACGTAGCTAGCAAGCAAGCGAGGTGGACCGGAGCTCCTTCCTCTCCGGTCTCGTCTCTCGTCCATCTGTGTGTCTCTGTGTCTCTCTCTCTCCCCCTCCCCGTTCCCGTGCTCCCTCCGTGCACTTTCCCGCGCCTCGACTCTCTCGGCAAGCAGGCCGGCCCCCTTTTCGGCTCCCGTGCGTTTTCCCTCCAAAAAACTTAGTTTTTTCCTCCTTTTTCCAGGGAGGCAGGCGTGGCTTGTGTGTGTGTGTGTGTGTGTGTGTGTGTGTGTGTGTGTGTGTGTGTGTGTGTCCCCGTCCTTGCAGGCGGGCCCCTTTCGACAGCCGGCCGTTTTCCCTCCAAAAAACTTAGTATATACACCTTTTCTTTCTTTTTTTCGGCAGGCAGGCAGGTGTGTGTGTGTCCCCGTCCCTCCCGAGAGAGCGCTGCCCCTTGCCTCTGCCCGCAGGTGCCGACGGTCCGCTTTCGCTTGCAGCTCACTCGGCACGGCTGCTGCTGGTGGGAGGGGCCTAAGCTAAGGAGGCCGGCCGGCTGGCGCCCCCCGCGGCTGCGGTCGTTGTCGGGCCGTTGACAGGAGATCAAAGAGCAGGGCCCCCGCCCGGGACTGGCGGGCAGGCAGGCGAGCAAGCAGGCAGGCAAGAGAGGGGGAGAGCGGAGTCCGGGCGGCCGGCAGCCGCGTGCGGACCGGGCTCCAGAGGCGTCGGCCTGCGCCGCTGCGCGCCAGCCGGACGCCCGCGCGCCCGCCCAAGGCCGGCGTCGGGCATCGCTTCTCGGCCTTTTGGCTAAGATCAAGTGTAGTATCTGTTCTTATCAGTTTAATATCTGATACGTCCCCCATCGGGGGACCACATATTAAACGGATTTTTGGAACAGGGAGCTGGATCAGGAGCTTGCTCCGTCCTCTCCACGCATCGGCCCGGTATTGCAGCGCCTCCGGGAACGGTGCACTACCTTCTCTCAGCGGTGAAAAGACAGACGTAGCTAGCAAGCAAGCGAGGTGGACCGGAGCTCCTTCCTCTCCGGTCTCGTCTCTCGTCCATCTGTGTGTCTCTGTGTCTCTCTCTCTCCCCCTCCCCGTTCCCGTGCTCCCTCCGTGCACTTTCCCGCGCCTCGACTCTCTCGGCAAGCAGGCCGGCCCCCTTTTCGGCTCCCGTGCGTTTTCCCTCCAAAAAACTTAGTTTTTTCCTCCTTTTTCCAGGGAGGCAGGCGTGGCTTGTGTGTGTGTGTGTGTGTGTGTGTGTGTGTGTGTGTGTGTGTGTGTGTGTGTCCCCGTCCTTGCAGGCGGGCCCCTTTCGACAGCCGGCCGTTTTCCCTCCAAAAAACTTAGTATATACACCTTTTCTTTCTTTTTTTCGGCAGGCAGGCAGGTGTGTGTGTGTCCCCGTCCCTCCCGAGAGAGCGCTGCCCCTTGCCTCTGCCCGCAGGTGCCGACGGTCCGCTTTCGCTTGCAGCTCACTCGGCACGGCTGCTGCTGGTGGGAGGGGCCTAAGCTAAGGAGGCCGGCCGGCTGGCGCCCCCCGCGGCTGCGGTCGTTGTCGGGCCGTTGACAGGAGATCAAAGAGCAGGGCCCCCGCCCGGGACTGGCGGGCAGGCAGGCGAGCAAGCAGGCAGGCAAGAGAGGGGGAGAGCGGAGTCCGGGCGGCCGGCAGCCGCGTGCGGACCGGGCTCCAGAGGCGTCGGCCTGCGCCGCTGCGCGCCAGCCGGACGCCCGCGCGCCCGCCCAAGGCCGGCGTCGGGCATCGCTTCTCGGCCTTTTGGCTAAGATCAAGTGTAGTATCTGTTCTTATCAGTTTAATATCTGATACGTCCCCCATCGGGGGACCACATATTAAACGGATTTTTGGAACAGGGAGCTGGATCAGGAGCTTGCTCCGTCCTCTCCACGCATCGGCCCGGTATTGCAGCGCCTCCGGGAACGGTGCACTACCTTCTCTCAGCGGTGAAAAGACAGACGTAGCTAGCAAGCAAGCGAGGTGGACCGGAGCTCCTTCCTCTCCGGTCTCGTCTCTCGTCCATCTGTGTGTCTCTGTGTCTCTCTCTCTCCCCCTCCCCGTTCCCGTGCTCCCTCCGTGCACTTTCCCGCGCCTCGACTCTCTCGGCAAGCAGGCCGGCCCCCTTTTCGGCTCCCGTGCGTTTTCCCTCCAAAAAACTTAGTTTTTTCCTCCTTTTTCCAGGGAGGCAGGCGTGGCTTGTGTGTGTGTGTGTGTGTGTGTGTGTGTGTGTGTGTGTGTGTGTGTGTGTGTGTCCCCGTCCTTGCAGGCGGGCCCCTTTCGACAGCCGGCCGTTTTCCCTCCAAAAAACTTAGTATATACACCTTTTCTTTCTTTTTTTCGGCAGGCAGGCAGGTGTGTGTGTGTCCCCGTCCCTCCCGAGAGAGCGCTGCCCCTTGCCTCTGCCCGCAGGTGCCGACGGTCCGCTTTCGCTTGCAGCTCACTCGGCACGGCTGCTGCTGGTGGGAGGGGCCTAAGCTAAGGAGGCCGGCCGGCTGGCGCCCCCCGCGGCTGCGGTCGTTGTCGGGCCGTTGACAGGAGATCAAAGAGCAGGGCCCCCGCCCGGGACTGGCGGGCAGGCAGGCGAGCAAGCAGGCAGGCAAGAGAGGGGGAGAGCGGAGTCCGGGCGGCCGGCAGCCGCGTGCGGACCGGGCTCCAGAGGCGTCGGCCTGCGCCGCTGCGCGCCAGCCGGACGCCCGCGCGCCCGCCCAAGGCCGGCGTCGGGCATCGCTTCTCGGCCTTTTGGCTAAGATCAAGTGTAGTATCTGTTCTTATCAGTTTAATATCTGATACGTCCCCCATCGGGGGACCACATATTAAACGGATTTTTGGAACAGGGAGCTGGATCAGGAGCTTGCTCCGTCCTCTCCACGCATCGGCCCGGTATTGCAGCGCCTCCGGGAACGGTGCACTACCTTCTCTCAGCGGTGAAAAGACAGACGTAGCTAGCAAGCAAGCGAGGTGGACCGGAGCTCCTTCCTCTCCGGTCTCGTCTCTCGTCCATCTGTGTGTCTCTGTGTCTCTCTCTCTCCCCCTCCCCGTTCCCGTGCTCCCTCCGTGCACTTTCCCGCGCCTCGACTCTCTCGGCAAGCAGGCCGGCCCCCTTTTCGGCTCCCGTGCGTTTTCCCTCCAAAAAACTTAGTTTTTTCCTCCTTTTTCCAGGGAGGCAGGCGTGGCTTGTGTGTGTGTGTGTGTGTGTGTGTGTGTGTGTGTGTGTGTGTGTGTGTGTCCCCGTCCTTGCAGGCGGGCCCCTTTCGACAGCCGGCCGTTTTCCCTCCAAAAAACTTAGTATATACACCTTTTCTTTCTTTTTTTCGGCAGGCAGGCAGGTGTGTGTGTGTCCCCGTCCCTCCCGAGAGAGCGCTGCCCCTTGCCTCTGCCCGCAGGTGCCGACGGTCCGCTTTCGCTTGCAGCTCACTCGGCACGGCTGCTGCTGGTGGGAGGGGCCTAAGCTAAGGAGGCCGGCCGGCTGGCGCCCCCCGCGGCTGCGGTCGTTGTCGGGCCGTTGACAGGAGATCAAAGAGCAGGGCCCCCGCCCGGGACTGGCGGGCAGGCAGGCGAGCAAGCAGGCAGGCAAGAGAGGGGGAGAGCGGAGTCCGGGCGGCCGGCAGCCGCGTGCGGACCGGGCTCCAGAGGCGTCGGCCTGCGCCGCTGCGCGCCAGCCGGACGCCCGCGCGCCCGCCCAAGGCCGGCGTCGGGCATCGCTTCTCGGCCTTTTGGCTAAGATCAAGTGTAGTATCTGTTCTTATCAGTTTAATATCTGATACGTCCCCCATCGGGGGACCACATATTAAACGGATTTTTGGAACAGGGAGCTGGATCAGGAGCTTGCTCCGTCCTCTCCACGCATCGGCCCGGTATTGCAGCGCCTCCGGGAACGGTGCACTACCTTCTCTCAGCGGTGAAAAGACAGACGTAGCTAGCAAGCAAGCGAGGTGGACCGGAGCTCCTTCCTCTCCGGTCTCGTCTCTCGTCCATCTGTGTGTCTCTGTGTCTCTCTCTCTCCCCCTCCCCGTTCCCGTGCTCCCTCCGTGCACTTTCCCGCGCCTCGACTCTCTCGGCAAGCAGGCCGGCCCCCTTTTCGGCTCCCGTGCGTTTTCCCTCCAAAAAACTTAGTTTTTTCCTCCTTTTTCCAGGGAGGCAGGCGTGGCTTGTGTGTGTGTGTGTGTGTGTGTGTGTGTGTGTGTGTGTGTGTGTGTGTGTGTCCCCGTCCTTGCAGGCGGGCCCCTTTCGACAGCCGGCCGTTTTCCCTCCAAAAAACTTAGTATATACACCTTTTCTTTCTTTTTTTCGGCAGGCAGGCAGGTGTGTGTGTGTCCCCGTCCCTCCCGAGAGAGCGCTGCCCCTTGCCTCTGCCCGCAGGTGCCGACGGTCCGCTTTCGCTTGCAGCTCACTCGGCACGGCTGCTGCTGGTGGGAGGGGCCTAAGCTAAGGAGGCCGGCCGGCTGGCGCCCCCCGCGGCTGCGGTCGTTGTCGGGCCGTTGACAGGAGATCAAAGAGCAGGGCCCCCGCCCGGGACTGGCGGGCAGGCAGGCGAGCAAGCAGGCAGGCAAGAGAGGGGGAGAGCGGAGTCCGGGCGGCCGGCAGCCGCGTGCGGACCGGGCTCCAGAGGCGTCGGCCTGCGCCGCTGCGCGCCAGCCGGACGCCCGCGCGCCCGCCCAAGGCCGGCGTCGGGCATCGCTTCTCGGCCTTTTGGCTAAGATCAAGTGTAGTATCTGTTCTTATCAGTTTAATATCTGATACGTCCCCCATCGGGGGACCACATATTAAACGGATTTTTGGAACAGGGAGCTGGATCAGGAGCTTGCTCCGTCCTCTCCACGCATCGGCCCGGTATTGCAGCGCCTCCGGGAACGGTGCACTACCTTCTCTCAGCGGTGAAAAGACAGACGTAGCTAGCAAGCAAGCGAGGTGGACCGGAGCTCCTTCCTCTCCGGTCTCGTCTCTCGTCCATCTGTGTGTCTCTGTGTCTCTCTCTCTCCCCCTCCCCGTTCCCGTGCTCCCTCCGTGCACTTTCCCGCGCCTCGACTCTCTCGGCAAGCAGGCCGGCCCCCTTTTCGGCTCCCGTGCGTTTTCCCTCCAAAAAACTTAGTTTTTTCCTCCTTTTTCCAGGGAGGCAGGCGTGGCTTGTGTGTGTGTGTGTGTGTGTGTGTGTGTGTGTGTGTGTGTGTGTGTGTCCCCGTCCTTGCAGGCGGGCCCCTTTCGACAGCCGGCCGTTTTCCCTCCAAAAAACTTAGTATATACACCTTTTCTTTCTTTTTTTCGGCAGGCAGGCAGGTGTGTGTGTGTCCCCGTCCCTCCCGAGAGAGCGCTGCCCCTTGCCTCTGCCCGCAGGTGCCGACGGTCCGCTTTCGCTTGCAGCTCACTCGGCACGGCTGCTGCTGGTGGGAGGGGCCTAAGCTAAGGAGGCCGGCCGGCTGGCGCCCCCCGCGGCTGCGGTCGTTGTCGGGCCGTTGACAGGAGATCAAAGAGCAGGGCCCCCGCCCGGGACTGGCGGGCAGGCAGGCGAGCAAGCAGGCAGGCAAGAGAGGGGGAGAGCGGAGTCCGGGCGGCCGGCAGCCGCGTGCGGACCGGGCTCCAGAGGCGTCGGCCTGCGCCGCTGCGCGCCAGCCGGACGCCCGCGCGCCCGCCCAAGGCCGGCGTCGGGCATCGCTTCTCGGCCTTTTGGCTAAGATCAAGTGTAGTATCTGTTCTTATCAGTTTAATATCTGATACGTCCCCCATCGGGGGACCACATATTAAACGGATTTTTGGAACAGGGAGCTGGATCAGGAGCTTGCTCCGTCCTCTCCACGCATCGGCCCGGTATTGCAGCGCCTCCGGGAACGGTGCACTACCTTCTCTCAGCGGTGAAAAGACAGACGTAGCTAGCAAGCAAGCGAGGTGGACCGGAGCTCCTTCCTCTCCGGTCTCGTCTCTCGTCCATCTGTGTGTCTCTGTGTCTCTCTCTCTCCCCCTCCCCGTTCCCGTGCTCCCTCCGTGCACTTTCCCGCGCCTCGACTCTCTCGGCAAGCAGGCCGGCCCCCTTTTCGGCTCCCGTGCGTTTTCCCTCCAAAAAACTTAGTTTTTTCCTCCTTTTTCCAGGGAGGCAGGCGTGGCTTGTGTGTGTGTGTGTGTGTGTGTGTGTGTGTGTGTGTGTGTGTGTGTGTGTGTCCCCGTCCTTGCAGGCGGGCCCCTTTCGACAGCCGGCCGTTTTCCCTCCAAAAAACTTAGTATATACACCTTTTCTTTCTTTTTTTCGGCAGGCAGGCAGGTGTGTGTGTGTCCCCGTCCCTCCCGAGAGAGCGCTGCCCCTTGCCTCTGCCCGCAGGTGCCGACGGTCCGCTTTCGCTTGCAGCTCACTCGGCACGGCTGCTGCTGGTGGGAGGGGCCTAAGCTAAGGAGGCCGGCCGGCTGGCGCCCCCCGCGGCTGCGGTCGTTGTCGGGCCGTTGACAGGAGATCAAAGAGCAGGGCCCCCGCCCGGGACTGGCGGGCAGGCAGGCGAGCAAGCAGGCAGGCAAGAGAGGGGGAGAGCGGAGTCCGGGCGGCCGGCAGCCGCGTGCGGACCGGGCTCCAGAGGCGTCGGCCTGCGCCGCTGCGCGCCAGCCGGACGCCCGCGCGCCCGCCCAAGGCCGGCGTCGGGCATCGCTTCTCGGCCTTTTGGCTAAGATCAAGTGTAGTATCTGTTCTTATCAGTTTAATATCTGATACGTCCCCCATCGGGGGACCACATATTAAACGGATTTTTGGAACAGGGAGCTGGATCAGGAGCTTGCTCCGTCCTCTCCACGCATCGGCCCGGTATTGCAGCGCCTCCGGGAACGGTGCACTACCTTCTCTCAGCGGTGAAAAGACAGACGTAGCTAGCAAGCAAGCGAGGTGGACCGGAGCTCCTTCCTCTCCGGTCTCGTCTCTCGTCCATCTGTGTGTCTCTGTGTCTCTCTCTCTCCCCCTCCCCGTTCCCGTGCTCCCTCCGTGCACTTTCCCGCGCCTCGACTCTCTCGGCAAGCAGGCCGGCCCCCTTTTCGGCTCCCGTGCGTTTTCCCTCCAAAAAACTTAGTTTTTTCCTCCTTTTTCCAGGGAGGCAGGCGTGGCTTGTGTGTGTGTGTGTGTGTGTGTGTGTGTGTGTGTGTGTGTGTGTGTGTGTGTGTCCCCGTCCTTGCAGGCGGGCCCCTTTCGACAGCCGGCCGTTTTCCCTCCAAAAAACTTAGTATATACACCTTTTCTTTCTTTTTTTCGGCAGGCAGGCAGGTGTGTGTGTGTCCCCGTCCCTCCCGAGAGAGCGCTGCCCCTTGCCTCTGCCCGCAGGTGCCGACGGTCCGCTTTCGCTTGCAGCTCACTCGGCACGGCTGCTGCTGGTGGGAGGGGCCTAAGCTAAGGAGGCCGGCCGGCTGGCGCCCCCCGCGGCTGCGGTCGTTGTCGGGCCGTTGACAGGAGATCAAAGAGCAGGGCCCCCGCCCGGGACTGGCGGGCAGGCAGGCGAGCAAGCAGGCAGGCAAGAGAGGGGGAGAGCGGAGTCCGGGCGGCCGGCAGCCGCGTGCGGACCGGGCTCCAGAGGCGTCGGCCTGCGCCGCTGCGCGCCAGCCGGACGCCCGCGCGCCCGCCCAAGGCCGGCGTCGGGCATCGCTTCTCGGCCTTTTGGCTAAGATCAAGGTTTAAGCCGGCAAGCCCGCAATTCCGAGGTCTTAGTCCAGGGGGTCGGGAAGGCGACGGGAGGAGCGGACGAGGAGCGGACGAGGAGCGGACGAGGAGCTGGCGAGGAGCTGACGAGGAGTTGGAGTTGCTGTGTATCCGGGCCGGAGGACTGCTGCGTGAGGGGAGCGTTGGAGGCAGACGAGTCGGAGGATACCGGGTTGACGGATTCCTGTTCCTGGGAAGGCGGCGATGGGCGAGCGGAGTGGCGGAATGGTGGCGGGAGACCCTCGGTCCCGGGAGGGACGAATGAGGGACTCTGTGCGGTTTGTGCTGCGGGATTTGGAGGTCGGACGGACCTTTTTGGATCGAGCGGTGTTTGCACGTCGGATTTTGGTGGAGACTTTTTCTTTGAAGGTGGAGGATGTTTTATGTTTCCAGGACTTTGTGGGGAAAGGTACAGTGGATCTGACTTTGGCATCGGCTGTGATTTGTCGGAAGGTTTGGGAGAAGGCATTGGCAATCAAGGATTGTGAACCGCTGAATGTTTTTTATTTGGAGCCGCTGTTTGAAAGGGAGTTGAGGCCATTGCAAGTGCATGTGTTCGACCCCTTTGTGCCGGAGGAAGAGGTGCGATTCTTTTTGAAGCGGTTTGTTGATGTACAGGGTCCGGGACATAAAGTTTTTGATGCAGGCGGCTATTGGAACTGCAGGCGGAGGTACTTAGTCCGCTTCCGGGCCAGTGCGGGGCTGGGGGGGGCCGTGGTGCATCCGCCAGCAAATTTTATGATTGGTGCGAGTCGTGGGTATCTGTTTTACCCGGGTCAGCCAGGTGGCTGTCGGAGGTGTGGTAAGGAGGGGCATGTGGTTGCAACTTGTCCATGTATAATATGTAGAAGGTGTGGGGAGGAGGGGCATGTGGGGGCAAACTGTAAGAAAGAGCCTGTGTGTAATCTATGTGGCGAGAAGGGGCACATGTATAATCGGTGTTCGGGAAAGGTTCGAACATATGCACAGGCTGCATCAGCGGGGCCAGTGCCTTCGAGGGCGCAGCCGGGGACGGACAAGCAGGATACAGTCAGGGTTGCAGGAACATCGAGGGACGAGGAGGTGACTGGTCGGGTTGAGGGTTTGGGGAGTGACGATATGGATATCGTGCCAGAAACTGTGGGGACACCGGGAGAGGAGCTGGGAGAGGGGAGTCTGTCGCAGACTTTGGCGATGGTTGTGGGTTTGGCGGAGGCTTCTGGGGGGAAGGTTCAGGAGGATGAAGGGAAGGTGGGAGAAGGGTCTAAAGGTTTAGTGGAAGGGGTTTCATGGGCAGAAGTAATGTCTGCGGAAGAAGGAAGGAAGGAGGCGCAGGAGATAAGAGCAAAGCGGAAGTCGAAGAGGAAGCCGGAGGGGGAGGAACAACGGAGTAAGGCTAAGGGGGGTAGGATGAGTGTTGGTGACCCCAACCCCTTTGAGGTGTTGGCTGTGGAGGATTCGGAGGAGGACGGTGAGATGGAATGTTCGGGCAGGGAGACGCCAGGTCAGGCAAAGGTGGGGGATGCGACAGGGCAGACGAGTAGTGATGGGATTGGTAAGGGATCACTAGGAGCAGAGAGTAGTGAAGGGGCAGTAGAGACACCCGGGGAGGGTGGATCTGGAGTAGTTCGGGACACGAGGCAAGGGAGGGAGGCTAGGGCTATAGAATTCCAGAAGGTGTTAGGCCGTTGGGCCATACCACGGGTAGATCGTATTCAATGGTCTAAGGGGAAGGAGACTCCGTGGGACAGGGATGTAGATGAGGGGTGTAGTGCTGACGTTTGGACAGTACCCTGTAGATTGGATTGTAATGTTCGTGACGAGGGCATTATAGCGGAATTGCATTCCCGGGAGAGGTTTTATGACTCTCTAAAGTTCGAATATCAACTTGAGGGGTCTCGGGTGACGGCAGTGAGGGTGTCAGGAGATAGGGCGATAGAGTGTGCTAGGGCGTTGAATGAACTTCATGCAGCTTTGAAAAGGAGGAAAGAGCGGATGAAGGGGGGAAAGGGTGCGGAGGGGACGGGATGATTTGCATGAAGGGCGGGATTATGGATATGAGGGAAGGAGCATTCTGGTGTCAGTTTGTGGAAGGGTATGGGTAGAGACGTATTTTGGACTGTGGGCGAGGGCCGAAGGATGTTATTGTTTTGTTATGTATGTCTTGGGGGGTTTGACGTGGGTGGGGTGTGGTATGATATGAGGATATGCTGTGCGGGATGGTTAGTTTGTGTTACCCTGGGTGGAGGTATGGGTTTGTTATGGGGGGTTTGGTTTGTGGGATGGTTTGTTTCGTTTGTACATTTGTGGTTGTGTTGTTTATGGTTGGTGAAGATTGTTGAATGTTTGACCTTTATGAACTGTTTTTCAATAAAAAAAAAAAAAAAAAAAAAATCTGTTCTTATCAGTTTAATATCTGATACGTCCCCCATCGGGGGACCACATATTAAACGGATTTTTGGAACAGGGAGCTGGATCAGGAGCTTGCTCCGTCCTCTCCACGCATCGGCCCGGTATTGCAGCGCCTCCGGGAACGGTGCACTACCTTCTCTCAGCGGTGAAAAGACAGACGTAGCTAGCAAGCAAGCGAGGTGGACCGGAGCTCCTTCCTCTCCGGTCTCGTCTCTCGTCCATCTGTGTGTCTCTGTGTCTCTCTCTCTCCCCCTCCCCGTTCCCGTGCTCCCTCCGTGCACTTTCCCGCGCCTCGACTCTCTCGGCAAGCAGGCCGGCCCCCTTTTCGGCTCCCGTGCGTTTTCCCTCCAAAAAACTTAGTTTTTTCCTCCTTTTTCCAGGGAGGCAGGCGTGGCTTGTGTGTGTGTGTGTGTGTGTGTGTGTGTGTGTGTGTGTGTGTGTGTGTGTGTGTGTGTCCCCGTCCTTGCAGGCGGGCCCCTTTCGACAGCCGGCCGTTTTCCCTCCAAAAAACTTAGTATATACACCTTTTCTTTCTTTTTTTCGGCAGGCAGGCAGGTGTGTGTGTGTCCCCGTCCCTCCCGAGAGAGCGCTGCCCCTTGCCTCTGCCCGCAGGTGCCGACGGTCCGCTTTCGCTTGCAGCTCACTCGGCACGGCTGCTGCTGGTGGGAGGGGCCTAAGCTAAGGAGGCCGGCCGGCTGGCGCCCCCCGCGGCTGCGGTCGTTGTCGGGCCGTTGACAGGAGATCAAAGAGCAGGGCCCCCGCCCGGGACTGGCGGGCAGGCAGGCGAGCAAGCAGGCAGGCAAGAGAGGGGGAGAGCGGAGTCCGGGCGGCCGGCAGCCGCGTGCGGACCGGGCTCCAGAGGCGTCGGCCTGCGCCGCTGCGCGCCAGCCGGACGCCCGCGCGCCCGCCCAAGGCCGGCGTCGGGCATCGCTTCTCGGCCTTTTGGCTAAGATCAAGTGTAGTATCTGTTCTTATCAGTTTAATATCTGATACGTCCCCCATCGGGGGACCACATATTAAACGGATTTTTGGAACAGGGAGCTGGATCAGGAGCTTGCTCCGTCCTCTCCACGCATCGGCCCGGTATTGCAGCGCCTCCGGGAACGGTGCACTACCTTCTCTCAGCGGTGAAAAGACAGACGTAGCTAGCAAGCAAGCGAGGTGGACCGGAGCTCCTTCCTCTCCGGTCTCGTCTCTCGTCCATCTGTGTGTCTCTGTGTCTCTCTCTCTCCCCCTCCCCGTTCCCGTGCTCCCTCCGTGCACTTTCCCGCGCCTCGACTCTCTCGGCAAGCAGGCCGGCCCCCTTTTCGGCTCCCGTGCGTTTTCCCTCCAAAAAACTTAGTTTTTTCCTCCTTTTTCCAGGGAGGCAGGCGTGGCTTGTGTGTGTGTGTGTGTGTGTGTGTGTGTGTGTGTGTGTGTGTGTGTGTGTGTGTGTGTGTGTCCCCGTCCTTGCAGGCGGGCCCCTTTCGACAGCCGGCCGTTTTCCCTCCAAAAAACTTAGTATATACACCTTTTCTTTCTTTTTTTCGGCAGGCAGGCAGGTGTGTGTGTGTCCCCGTCCCTCCCGAGAGAGCGCTGCCCCTTGCCTCTGCCCGCAGGTGCCGACGGTCCGCTTTCGCTTGCAGCTCACTCGGCACGGCTGCTGCTGGTGGGAGGGGCCTAAGCTAAGGAGGCCGGCCGGCTGGCGCCCCCCGCGGCTGCGGTCGTTGTCGGGCCGTTGACAGGAGATCAAAGAGCAGGGCCCCCGCCCGGGACTGGCGGGCAGGCAGGCGAGCAAGCAGGCAGGCAAGAGAGGGGGAGAGCGGAGTCCGGGCGGCCGGCAGCCGCGTGCGGACCGGGCTCCAGAGGCGTCGGCCTGCGCCGCTGCGCGCCAGCCGGACGCCCGCGCGCCCGCCCAAGGCCGGCGTCGGGCATCGCTTCTCGGCCTTTTGGCTAAGATCAAGTGTAGAATCTGTTCTTATCAGTTTAATATCTGATACGTCCCCCATCGGGGGACCACATATTAAACGGATTTTTGGAACAGGGAGCTGGATCAGGAGCTTGCTCCGTCCTCTCCACGCATCGGCCCGGTATTGCAGCGCCTCCGGGAACGGTGCACTACCTTCTCTCAGCGGTGAAAAGACAGACGTAGCTAGCAAGCAAGCGAGGTGGACCGGAGCTCCTTCCTCTCCGGTCTCGTCTCTCGTCCATCTGTGTGTCTCTGTGTCTCTCTCTCTCCCCCTCCCCGTTCCCGTGCTCCCTCCGTGCACTTTCCCGCGCCTCGACTCTCTCGGCAAGCAGGCCGGCCCCCTTTTCGGCTCCCGTGCGTTTTCCCTCCAAAAAACTTAGTTTTTTCCTCCTTTTTCCAGGGAGGCAGGCGTGGCTTGTGTGTGTGTGTGTGTGTGTGTGTGTGTGTGTGTGTGTGTGTGTGTGTGTGTGTGTGTGTCCCCGTCCTTGCAGGCGGGCCCCTTTCGACAGCCGGCCGTTTTCCCTCCAAAAAACTTAGTATATACACCTTTTCTTTCTTTTTTTCGGCAGGCAGGCAGGTGTGTGTGTGTCCCCGTCCCTCCCGAGAGAGCGCTGCCCCTTGCCTCTGCCCGCAGGTGCCGACGGTCCGCTTTCGCTTGCAGCTCACTCGGCACGGCTGCTGCTGGTGGGAGGGGCCTAAGCTAAGGAGGCCGGCCGGCTGGCGCCCCCCGCGGCTGCGGTCGTTGTCGGGCCGTTGACAGGAGATCAAAGAGCAGGGCCCCCGCCCGGGACTGGCGGGCAGGCAGGCGAGCAAGCAGGCAGGCAAGAGAGGGGGAGAGCGGAGTCCGGGCGGCCGGCAGCCGCGTGCGGACCGGGCTCCAGAGGCGTCGGCCTGCGCCGCTGCGCGCCAGCCGGACGCCCGCGCGCCCGCCCAAGGCCGGCGTCGGGCATCGCTTCTCGGCCTTTTGGCTAAGATCAAGTGTAGTATCTGTTCTTATCAGTTTAATATCTGATACGTCCCCCATCGGGGGACCACATATTAAACGGATTTTTGGAACAGGGAGCTGGATCAGGAGCTTGCTCCGTCCTCTCCACGCATCGGCCCGGTATTGCAGCGCCTCCGGGAACGGTGCACTACCTTCTCTCAGCGGTGAAAAGACAGACGTAGCTAGCAAGCAAGCGAGGTGGACCGGAGCTCCTTCCTCTCCGGTCTCGTCTCTCGTCCATCTGTGTGTCTCTGTGTCTCTCTCTCTCCCCCTCCCCGTTCCCGTGCTCCCTCCGTGCACTTTCCCGCGCCTCGACTCTCTCGGCAAGCAGGCCGGCCCCCTTTTCGGCTCCCGTGCGTTTTCCCTCCAAAAAACTTAGTTTTTTCCTCCTTTTTCCAGGGAGGCAGGCGTGGCTTGTGTGTGTGTGTGTGTGTGTGTGTGTGTGTGTGTGTGTGTGTGTGTGTGTGTCCCCGTCCTTGCAGGCGGGCCCCTTTCGACAGCCGGCCGTTTTCCCTCCAAAAAACTTAGTATATACACCTTTTCTTTCTTTTTTTCGGCAGGCAGGCAGGTGTGTGTGTGTCCCCGTCCCTCCCGAGAGAGCGCTGCCCCTTGCCTCTGCCCGCAGGTGCCGACGGTCCGCTTTCGCTTGCAGCTCACTCGGCACGGCTGCTGCTGGTGGGAGGGGCCTAAGCTAAGGAGGCCGGCCGGCTGGCGCCCCCCGCGGCTGCGGTCGTTGTCGGGCCGTTGACAGGAGATCAAAGAGCAGGGCCCCCGCCCGGGACTGGCGGGCAGGCAGGCGAGCAAGCAGGCAGGCAAGAGAGGGGGAGAGCGGAGTCCGGGCGGCCGGCAGCCGCGTGCGGACCGGGCTCCAGAGGCGTCGGCCTGCGCCGCTGCGCGCCAGCCGGACGCCCGCGCGCCCGCCCAAGGCCGGCGTCGGGCATCGCTTCTCGGCCTTTTGGCTAAGATCAAGTGTAGTATCTGTTCTTATCAGTTTAATATCTGATACGTCCCCCATCGGGGGACCACATATTAAACGGATTTTTGGAACAGGGAGCTGGATCAGGAGCTTGCTCCGTCCTCTCCACGCATCGGCCCGGTATTGCAGCGCCTCCGGGAACGGTGCACTACCTTCTCTCAGCGGTGAAAAGACAGACGTAGCTAGCAAGCAAGCGAGGTGGACCGGAGCTCCTTCCTCTCCGGTCTCGTCTCTCGTCCATCTGTGTGTCTCTGTGTCTCTCTCTCTCCCCCTCCCCGTTCCCGTGCTCCCTCCGTGCACTTTCCCGCGCCTCGACTCTCTCGGCAAGCAGGCCGGCCCCCTTTTCGGCTCCCGTGCGTTTTCCCTCCAAAAAACTTAGTTTTTTCCTCCTTTTTCCAGGGAGGCAGGCGTGGCTTGTGTGTGTGTGTGTGTGTGTGTGTGTGTGTGTGTGTGTGTGTGTGTGTGTGTGTGTGTCCCCGTCCTTGCAGGCGGGCCCCTTTCGACAGCCGGCCGTTTTCCCTCCAAAAAACTTAGTATATACACCTTTTCTTTCTTTTTTTCGGCAGGCAGGCAGGTGTGTGTGTGTCCCCGTCCCTCCCGAGAGAGCGCTGCCCCTTGCCTCTGCCCGCAGGTGCCGACGGTCCGCTTTCGCTTGCAGCTCACTCGGCACGGCTGCTGCTGGTGGGAGGGGCCTAAGCTAAGGAGGCCGGCCGGCTGGCGCCCCCCGCGGCTGCGGTCGTTGTCGGGCCGTTGACAGGAGATCAAAGAGCAGGGCCCCCGCCCGGGACTGGCGGGCAGGCAGGCGAGCAAGCAGGCAGGCAAGAGAGGGGGAGAGCGGAGTCCGGGCGGCCGGCAGCCGCGTGCGGACCGGGCTCCAGAGGCGTCGGCCTGCGCCGCTGCGCGCCAGCCGGACGCCCGCGCGCCCGCCCAAGGCCGGCGTCGGGCATCGCTTCTCGGCCTTTTGGCTAAGATCAAGTGTAGTATCTGTTCTTATCAGTTTAATATCTGATACGTCCCCCATCGGGGGACCACATATTAAACGGATTTTTGGAACAGGGAGCTGGATCAGGAGCTTGCTCCGTCCTCTCCACGCATCGGCCCGGTATTGCAGCGCCTCCGGGAACGGTGCACTACCTTCTCTCAGCGGTGAAAAGACAGACGTAGCTAGCAAGCAAGCGAGGTGGACCGGAGCTCCTTCCTCTCCGGTCTCGTCTCTCGTCCATCTGTGTGTCTCTGTGTCTCTCTCTCTCCCCCTCCCCGTTCCCGTGCTCCCTCCGTGCACTTTCCCGCGCCTCGACTCTCTCGGCAAGCAGGCCGGCCCCCTTTTCGGCTCCCGTGCGTTTTCCCTCCAAAAAACTTAGTTTTTTCCTCCTTTTTCCAGGGAGGCAGGCGTGGCTTGTGTGTGTGTGTGTGTGTGTGTGTGTGTGTGTGTGTGTGTGTGTGTGTGTGTGTGTCCCCGTCCTTGCAGGCGGGCCCCTTTCGACAGCCGGCCGTTTTCCCTCCAAAAAACTTAGTATATACACCTTTTCTTTCTTTTTTTCGGCAGGCAGGCAGGTGTGTGTGTGTCCCCGTCCCTCCCGAGAGAGCGCTGCCCCTTGCCTCTGCCCGCAGGTGCCGACGGTCCGCTTTCGCTTGCAGCTCACTCGGCACGGCTGCTGCTGGTGGGAGGGGCCTAAGCTAAGGAGGCCGGCCGGCTGGCGCCCCCCGCGGCTGCGGTCGTTGTCGGGCCGTTGACAGGAGATCAAAGAGCAGGGCCCCCGCCCGGGACTGGCGGGCAGGCAGGCGAGCAAGCAGGCAGGCAAGAGAGGGGGAGAGCGGAGTCCGGGCGGCCGGCAGCCGCGTGCGGACCGGGCTCCAGAGGCGTCGGCCTGCGCCGCTGCGCGCCAGCCGGACGCCCGCGCGCCCGCCCAAGGCCGGCGTCGGGCATCGCTTCTCGGCCTTTTGGCTAAGATCAAGTGTAGTATCTGTTCTTATCAGTTTAATATCTGATACGTCCCCCATCGGGGGACCACATATTAAACGGATTTTTGGAACAGGGAGCTGGATCAGGAGCTTGCTCCGTCCTCTCCACGCATCGGCCCGGTATTGCAGCGCCTCCGGGAACGGTGCACTACCTTCTCTCAGCGGTGAAAAGACAGACGTAGCTAGCAAGCAAGCGAGGTGGACCGGAGCTCCTTCCTCTCCGGTCTCGTCTCTCGTCCATCTGTGTGTCTCTGTGTCTCTCTCTCTCCCCCTCCCCGTTCCCGTGCTCCCTCCGTGCACTTTCCCGCGCCTCGACTCTCTCGGCAAGCAGGCCGGCCCCCTTTTCGGCTCCCGTGCGTTTTCCCTCCAAAAAACTTAGTTTTTTCCTCCTTTTTCCAGGGAGGCAGGCGTGGCTTGTGTGTGTGTGTGTGTGTGTGTGTGTGTGTGTGTGTGTGTGTGTGTGTGTGTGTGTCCCCGTCCTTGCAGGCGGGCCCCTTTCGACAGCCGGCCGTTTTCCCTCCAAAAAACTTAGTATATACACCTTTTCTTTCTTTTTTTCGGCAGGCAGGCAGGTGTGTGTGTGTCCCCGTCCCTCCCGAGAGAGCGCTGCCCCTTGCCTCTGCCCGCAGGTGCCGACGGTCCGCTTTCGCTTGCAGCTCACTCGGCACGGCTGCTGCTGGTGGGAGGGGCCTAAGCTAAGGAGGCCGGCCGGCTGGCGCCCCCCGCGGCTGCGGTCGTTGTCGGGCCGTTGACAGGAGATCAAAGAGCAGGGCCCCCGCCCGGGACTGGCGGGCAGGCAGGCGAGCAAGCAGGCAGGCAAGAGAGGGGGAGAGCGGAGTCCGGGCGGCCGGCAGCCGCGTGCGGACCGGGCTCCAGAGGCGTCGGCCTGCGCCGCTGCGCGCCAGCCGGACGCCCGCGCGCCCGCCCAAGGCCGGCGTCGGGCATCGCTTCTCGGCCTTTTGGCTAAGATCAAGTGTAGTATCTGTTCTTATCAGTTTAATATCTGATACGTCCCCCATCGGGGGACCACATATTAAACGGATTTTTGGAACAGGGAGCTGGATCAGGAGCTTGCTCCGTCCTCTCCACGCATCGGCCCGGTATTGCAGCGCCTCCGGGAACGGTGCACTACCTTCTCTCAGCGGTGAAAAGACAGACGTAGCTAGCAAGCAAGCGAGGTGGACCGGAGCTCCTTCCTCTCCGGTCTCGTCTCTCGTCCATCTGTGTGTCTCTGTGTCTCTCTCTCTCCCCCTCCCCGTTCCCGTGCTCCCTCCGTGCACTTTCCCGCGCCTCGACTCTCTCGGCAAGCAGGCCGGCCCCCTTTTCGGCTCCCGTGCGTTTTCCCTCCAAAAAACTTAGTTTTTTCCTCCTTTTTCCAGGGAGGCAGGCGTGGCTTGTGTGTGTGTGTGTGTGTGTGTGTGTGTGTGTGTGTGTGTGTGTGTGTGTGTGTGTGTGTCCCCGTCCTTGCAGGCGGGCCCCTTTCGACAGCCGGCCGTTTTCCCTCCAAAAAACTTAGTATATACACCTTTTCTTTCTTTTTTTCGGCAGGCAGGCAGGTGTGTGTGTGTCCCCGTCCCTCCCGAGAGAGCGCTGCCCCTTGCCTCTGCCCGCAGGTGCCGACGGTCCGCTTTCGCTTGCAGCTCACTCGGCACGGCTGCTGCTGGTGGGAGGGGCCTAAGCTAAGGAGGCCGGCCGGCTGGCGCCCCCCGCGGCTGCGGTCGTTGTCGGGCCGTTGACAGGAGATCAAAGAGCAGGGCCCCCGCCCGGGACTGGCGGGCAGGCAGGCGAGCAAGCAGGCAGGCAAGAGAGGGGGAGAGCGGAGTCCGGGCGGCCGGCAGCCGCGTGCGGACCGGGCTCCAGAGGCGTCGGCCTGCGCCGCTGCGCGCCAGCCGGACGCCCGCGCGCCCGCCCAAGGCCGGCGTCGGGCATCGCTTCTCGGCCTTTTGGCTAAGATCAAGTGTAGTATCTGTTCTTATCAGTTTAATATCTGATACGTCCCCCATCGGGGGACCACATATTAAACGGATTTTTGGAACAGGGAGCTGGATCAGGAGCTTGCTCCGTCCTCTCCACGCATCGGCCCGGTATTGCAGCGCCTCCGGGAACGGTGCACTACCTTCTCTCAGCGGTGAAAAGACAGACGTAGCTAGCAAGCAAGCGAGGTGGACCGGAGCTCCTTCCTCTCCGGTCTCGTCTCTCGTCCATCTGTGTGTCTCTGTGTCTCTCTCTCTCCCCCTCCCCGTTCCCGTGCTCCCTCCGTGCACTTTCCCGCGCCTCGACTCTCTCGGCAAGCAGGCCGGCCCCCTTTTCGGCTCCCGTGCGTTTTCCCTCCAAAAAACTTAGTTTTTTCCTCCTTTTTCCAGGGAGGCAGGCGTGGCTTGTGTGTGTGTGTGTGTGTGTGTGTGTGTGTGTGTGTGTGTGTGTGTGTGTGTGTGTCCCCGTCCTTGCAGGCGGGCCCCTTTCGACAGCCGGCCGTTTTCCCTCCAAAAAACTTAGTATATACACCTTTTCTTTCTTTTTTTCGGCAGGCAGGCAGGTGTGTGTGTGTCCCCGTCCCTCCCGAGAGAGCGCTGCCCCTTGCCTCTGCCCGCAGGTGCCGACGGTCCGCTTTCGCTTGCAGCTCACT